>NC_038045.1:24441643-24644143 GCF_002211085.1 Panicum hallii | reverse complement strand
TACATGATACTTATTATGTGGTTGCACATTTCCATTATGTACTTTCTATGGGAGCCGTTTTTGCTTTATTTGCTGGATTTTACTATTGGGTGGGTAAAATCTTTGGTCGGACATATCCTGAAACTTTAGGCCAAATCCATTTTTGGATCACTTTTTTCGGGGTTAATCTTACCTTCTTTCCCATGCATTTCTTAGGGCTTTCGGGTATGCCACGTCGCATTCCAGATTATCCAGATGCTTACGCCGGATGGAATGCTCTGAGCAGTTTCGGTTCTTATATATCCGTAGTTGGGATTCGTCGTTTCTTCGTAGTTGTCGCAATCACTTCAAGCAGTGGAAAGAACAAAAGATGTGCGGAAAGTCCTTGGACTGTTGAACAGAATCCAACCACACTAGAATGGTTGGTACAAAGCCCTCCAGCCTTTCATACTTTTGGAGAACTTCCAACTATCAAAGTCCATACAAACGATAAAAAAAGAAAGGTCCAGCTTTCTCCGGTCCTTAGGAGTTAGCGAAAGACCATCTTTTCCGCTACTTCATCGCAACGAAGATGGATGCACACTGATCCAAGCGAATTATTTATGGTCGTAGCCCCATACCTGCCCCAAATGGCAGATCAAATCATGGAAACAGTGGATAGCCTCCCGCAGATAGCAGAAATGGTAGGCCGTGACGTTCACTCAGTGGCGGAAACTACTACCGGTCTACCCCAGCTACAAGGGGGAGCTGGCCCAAGTAGTTCATCTATATTCTGTAATTTCACTGTAGAAACATTTCCTTTCCCATCTACACTAGAAATAGATGTAGTCAAAATAAAGGAAAATTTAATCAAATCTTATGGGGGTCAACTAAACGGAGAGGAAATAGTTTCACTTTCCAGTAAAACTCTTGAATTAAAAACACAAATACTTCATAAACTGGCTCTTTTAGCAGGGGAGGACAACGGCCCCCTCCTTTTCAATATGACTGGTGCTGATGATATTCTCACCACCCTTGAAAAGGCAGAGTATAAACGGAGTTATCTCGAAAAAATCCACAAAAGCTTAATAAGAAAGGGAAAAGATAGTTGTTATTATCAGGAATTTTTGCAAAAGCGGTTAGAAGCCTTTCCTAATACTTGGATGCAATACTTGAAAATAGGAACATTACCAAAGGAGGTTATCGAGAAAAAGTACTCTCTGCTACTAGTGAATTTCTAATGAAAGATGATTAATTAAAGGAAGATAGATAGGACGTAGTCTTGCTCGATCAGGACCCTTGCTTTATTGCGAGCCAAAACAGCTGCGCTATTCAGTTCAACATAATAATCTATCTAACCTTTGGCTACTAGAGAGGGATTTGCGCAAGCCGGGTAGGGTCAAGTCAATGCTTAATCCATTTCTGTCAGAATTTCGGCGAACAAGGAGGTAAATTCTTCGTGGTGTAGGGATCTCATAGGAAAAGAGATACCGAGGCCCCTACTTACCTACCGGGTAGGTGGGGGGAAAGAAGAGTGGGTACGGGGTCTTCTTTCACTTGATTTTGATCGACGCGACGAAGACCTCGGGGTGTCGACTTAGCTATTTGCCGAGAAATAAGCACAGCCTTCTACCCATTATATCGACGATTAGGTAGAGCTCTTACGGGGGCAAGGTTACCTGGATACGACCGTTCCGCAATAGAACATGGCACTAATGTATCCCCTAAGGTCCCAGCACCTTTTGATCAATACCGAAATCATAACATTCACATTTCTATATGATAATTTGAGATTGCTCTACCGGACCAGAGTAGGAAGTGTTGACTCATGTGAGTCACTCTTTCTCAGCTTTGACTTCTTGGCTTTTCATTGGTATCCGTCTTTCACTTAAGCTAAGCCATTGGCATGACCATTCGTTCTGCCCGATCGTCTTACTCTTTTTTATACAGCAGCAAGGATCTCGCAATCTATGGCTCAGAAAGCGGGTTTCTGTTTGGTGTGTCGCTGACACTGCCTCTCTACTTTTCGAAATGAACGTTTGGGCTTACTACTCCTGGGGCTAGGGGACTGGTATCTACATCCGAGGCCACAGGCTGTTGTTCCTGCTGTGGGTCCAGAATTGTTGTATAATGGCTTAGACTAAAACAGCACCGAGACTAAACTAAGAGCTGAGAGTCCTAACTCAGTAAAGTACTTATAGGATTTAAAACATTACCTATTACAGCATTATTTGTTGCTGCGAGTCAAGAAAAGAAAGTGTGGAGCTCCGTGAAGAAGCAAGTTCAATTACTCAAACGTTGGAACTATTGTAAAACACATTCCGTCGCCCAAGTCAGATCATTGCCTACTGGCCACGAGGCTTATGAGGCCTGCGGAGGAGGTGGAGGGAAACGTATGAGATGAGGGATTTGGACTTGCTACACTTACCAGATGTGAGGTAGTGAAACGCTTTCCTTCCATAGCTAACTTTCCCATAGCCGTAGTTCCAGTCTGACTCTCCGAAGCCTATGACCAAGAGTAAGGGCACTCAGCAGGCTGCACCGATTAGAGAGAGTACGTCATCTATTCATTCAACTCATTCCTAACGTCCAAAGCTCAGAATTAATAAAGTTAATAGGAGGGTAGGCGTACTTAGGTTCGTAACATACCTTTCTCGGAAGCCTTGTTGAATTAATGGCAAGGGAGATATCAGCTTAATGGCAAGGGCTTGGGGGAAGATGCTTGAGTCAGCGGATATCGTTTATTAAGAATAAAATAAATCATAGGCAGTTACCTCTCCTGTACCCGGGTATGAGAGGTCTAGTTCGGTGAGAATAGATAGGGATAGAAAGACCATCCTGGTGCACATGCTATGGGTCTTATTGTTTGTTGGGAAAGCAAGGAAGACTAGCTTTGCCGTGGGATGCTTACCAATTGATGTGGTGGCTACTCGATCGAGAAGAAAGAGCAGTTGTTACCCGCCTCCACTATTCTACAAGATGTTCTTTAGTGTCTGTATGCTTGTGTGGATCCGCCCGAAGGCAGTCGATTGGAAAAGATGAAGACAAGGAAGAGCCATTCTTCATACATAGGAGCGAGTGGTCGAAATGGAATGCGGACAACCGGAATTCAGTATTGATGTTGTGTTTTGAATGGGTCCCTGCCCCCTTATATATCCGGGAGGTCAGGGTTATAAGAATCCTAGTTCAATACTAGATAAGGAATCGTAACCGAATACAACTCAAATAGATTCTTTCTGTATCGACTAGCTTTATCTCCTATTCATACGGAATAAATAAGAGATAAATAAGATAAATAAGAGATAAGATGGGCTTTATCTCTTAAGCCTACTTAAACTATATTATGTACACAGTTCCGTAGCCCTGGGTCTGACACATAACTCCTTAACATTAACTTGTGGATGTTTTAATTCTCAATTCATTATTGAATAAATGGGCTTAGCCCAAATTTTCCAACACCTATTAACTGGGGACAAATAACAGCAAAAACAGACGAATATGTAGGGTGGCGTTTGCAATCCGAACACATGTACAAGCTCAGAATCCAAATTCAACAATCAGGCCTAGCACAACGCTTTTCTTTGATCTTTGTTCTCCTAATGTAATTCTTATATACGATAATAATGCTGACTTCACCATCCATTTTTATGTTAATATTATACGTATATTCAGACTTGAAAAGGTGAATGCCAAAACTGTATATGGGCTTGTGCGAAAGTAGTAGGCACGCTGCTTACAGTAGCAGGGGCAAGCGTCATCACGCTCTATAAAGGGATACCATTAACAGCAAATCCAATGGGAAACGACACTGACATCGTTTTGGGCCCAGGAATTACCTGGATTGCCGGATGCCTGCTCATATTAGCCAACTGCTTGGATTGTCTGCCTTTGGATTGTCTGCATGGATGGTTATGCATGTCTATTTACTAGCTTGGGGATTATTTCTACATTCTTTTTAGCATTGGCTCGATGTAATACCAGTTTCAGTGTACAGTTTCATAGTACAGTTATCAAGACTGAAAATTAAGTAATTGTGCTGGCTTTTATGAGGGTGAAACTCCCCTCTCATCCCATGAAACTTCCTCCTTCTCTCTCCTCATCATGTCAGCAAAATTGATGATGTGGTATATAATTTAATATCATGAAACTCTCCATGAAACCCATATATTCAACAATATCTGTTTCAAAAAAAGAAGTTCAACGATACTAATACCATGTACAGTGCATACTATATATCTTTAGAGCACATAGAGTAGAAAGAAAATAATGATTTTAATAATTTAAATTCTGTTTTTTTGCTGGTAGTAATAATTTAAATTTGGGTGGGGCGAATAATTTGATTTCCGTCATGCTGCACGGTTTACCTATCTCATGCAATGTTATATTAGGCCAGTTTCAGTGAATAGTTACCAAGACTGAAAATTAGGTAACTATGCCAGCATGAAACTAAGTTTTATGGGGACGAAATTCCTCTCTTATCCTATGAAACTCCCTCCTATTCTCTTCTCGCTATGTCAACAAAATTGATGATGTGACAGAGAATTTAATGTTATAAAACTCCTCATGAAACCCCTATTGAGACTGATATTATTTATTAATTATTTGTTCTAGTCTCTTTATGGCTTTTTATCTTTTCCTTTTGTCACAATTATTTGTTTCAATCTTTTTGCGGGTTTCCGGGATCTCATTTGTACTTTAAATAGGTCCCGGTTCTGAAGAAATACCCAGCCAAGTTATCACTATTTGCTACAATTTTAGCATAATTTTAGCACCGGGACTTATGCAGCTACTAACTGTAGCACCGTTTTTGCATAACGACCTTGATAGGTGGAAGGTGCACTCTGGGGGAGAGCTGCTGTCCATCCTATATGCTGTAATTCTCTATTTCTTCATGATTCTTTTCTGTCAAATTGGCTATTTCATATTCCAAATATTGCTAGGATATTGATGATTTAATATACCTTTTTAGATTTTAATAATTATTTTCATAAAAGAATTAATATGTTTACTGTGGTGTATATAGAAATATGTTTCTCTATTCATGGTAAAGTATATACAACCTCATTCTTTTGTTTACATGCATAAGTCCTTGGATCACAAATTTTGTACATTGGATATAAAGTAAGTAACAATTGAGAGAATTATGTGAAAACCTATTTTTGCGACGATGTGCTAAACAAATATACCTTATGCTACTTGGATTCAGAAACATAAACCAACTTTAAGAAACTAGTTTAAATTTTCTTTACTACAAACATCCTAAATTAATATAACACATAATTTGCATAGTTTTGTGAACATATGAGTAAGTGTTAAACTTTAATTATGTGGAAATCAATATTGACAACACAAAATTTCATAAAAGAAATATTGAAATAAACTTTTAGTATAGGATAGGGAACAATGAAGAGCTTTAAAGGTGAATGTATCCTAACTTCTTTCACATATCATTCAAATGAGGGGTGTTGTGGCAACGGGTCTTGCGTGGTCTCTTAAGATTTGGTGCATAAACAAGGGAGGACCACTCTTTATTTGTTGCCGTCTTCCTACCACGGCAAAGTGTCATGGTAGCCATCTTGGCAGCAGTTTTCCTTGGTGATCAACTCTACAGTGGAAGGTACGAAAACTCTGAACACCAATTTGGGGTTATGATAATGAGATCCAAACGGCATGAAAGAAATTAGAACTTGAACTTCACGCTGGACTTCAACAATATAATCTTTATGTGGTTAACAGTTATTTCTGCTTTCATAGAGTTATAGGTGCTGTGATCATAGTCATTGGTCTATTGTGTGTTGTGGGCTAAAAGCGTGGAGAAGAAAGGCGCTTGTGACATGGAAACAGAGATAATATTAGCAAGGCATCTGCTTGATGAAGGGTGTCCAAGCGAAAATCCATAACAGATGACTCCACAGTCTGGTCTGGCCTGAAACCTTCAGGAGTTCCACGCGTAGCGCCAACCATCTGAAAAATATGGAAGATGTCCATTACATCAGGTTATCCTTGCTTCCATTTTCAGAATATACCACACAAAAAGAAAATGTATAAAGATGGTGCAATAGATTAACAAATCGATAGATGACTGAACAGAAACTCGAGTTTATAGATCATAACTGGTGGTCTGTATATTACAGCTTGGTAATCTACCAATTACCATTCAACCATACCTACTCTTGCCACATATAATACAACAAGTGGCCCTTAGGTCAAGCTAGATTACACACTCCCTATGTCACACCATTTACACTAAACACATCTAGGATATCGACGACAAGAATGGATTAGAAGTCATCGAGGTTGCCCACAGAAGACTGGCTGCCAGATGAAGAATGGCTGCCGAATGAAAAATGATTGAACTGAGGATTAGGTTCTAGATCTCCATGTTCGGAGTCTATCTCAGACACGCCTTCAATTTCCTCCGGTTCTTCTTCTTCTTCTTCTTCTTCTTCTAACTCATTTGGCACAAGAGGAGGCATTTGCTATTCTTGGAGCATTTCAATATGTCCAAGGGCATCACCTAACTCTTGGTTCAAGTCATGGACTTGTTCCTGCAAGAAGTCAATTACGGTGTTGCGCAGGAGAATTTGAGCATCACCCTCCAAGATTTGCACCTCCAAATGTCCAATGGTAGTATCTTTCCCGACAATTCCTTGACCAAGCGAATGAATTTGGTCATCTTTCAGGGTAAGATCCCTATGAAAATCCTGGGCCAAATTCACCATGTCGTCCATACACCTTTGTTTAAGTGACTGGAAACGATACTGAGCATTCATATACCTGATCACTATCTTGAGGGTCTCTTCGGCGAGATTTCCAACTAAATGTCCAAAATGATTTGTTCTGTAGATCCACTCAGCATCATGTGAAAAAACTACCGGAAACAGTCCAATGGGATATGCTGCTACTTCCTCCGGATGCTGCTCACAAAAGGTGGTAATAGCCTTGAGGGCTGCTGCTTCAAAGGTGTCCACGAGACGATATCCGACAACTTCTATCTCAATAGATTGCCAGTCAAGGATAGGATGTTGGGGAACAGTGACAGTAGCACGGCATCGAGGGACTCCGACCTCAATATACTCACGACCCTTATATTGGGGTGGGTACCGATAGTGAAATATACGAAGTGTATCCCACAAGATTTTTGGAAACCCTTCCCAATGTAAGCAGGCGGTGTGAGCATATCCCTCAGCATCCCAATAGATCCTCTACACATCTGCCATCTGAATCAAAAGGATTCAAATGTTAGATTGGATATAAATTCCTTAGGGATTTAAGAAGGCTGCGGAAAAATATGAGTTAAGCTCAGGAAATGCTGGAATGCACCAAGATATACATCCAACTTAAGAACTAACAAGGTAAATGGAACAAGATATTTGATTCTGGTCACAGCAAGGACTGGAGATCAGATAGTTATGATAGATTTGGCAGATGAAACAAAGATACTGAGATACTAAACCCTATGGCTGTGTGATCATTTCTAGACTATACTTGTGGATAACCATACTCTAAGTATCCCCATAACAACACAAACACAAGTTCTAATTTACAACCAATTCAAAGATGCATGCACCCACTAACATCCTCACAAACCAAAATAACTGCCAAATATCTTTGGACTTACGTTGTTTGTTACGGTGGCATAATATAGATATGTCTCTCCCTATAGTATCTAGTCGACAAATCCTAACCGTTCAGAACCTACCGATTCGTGATTAGCGTACCTGCAGAACACCACAATATATATCTCAAATGAACCTTTCATGCCAGCATGTCATGAAAGCGTTCCCAATCATTACTGTTTACTATAAAAACAGCATCTGTACAATTACCGTCGTACAGACAACATTAACATACGTTATCGAAATAACGTATTCACGGGGTATCGCAAAATGCGGGGGTATGAACAGCGATCGCCATACCCTGCGCCTAACCATATACTCCCAATATAATCAACCTGAGTTGATATATTGGCAGCATCTCAAGTAGGCCACTGCTTGAGAAACAGCGTTTGGTTCGCATCACCGACGGGAAGACTAACTCTCAGTTAGCTGAGGATCCTTACCTTCTTACCTCATCGTCGAAGGTGTCGTTACATAATGTAAAGTTGATTGTGCATAAGTTTAAGTTTTAACAAAAAAGTAATGCTGGAAGTTAGAGTTATATATATATTATAGCCACCTCTATCTCCCTTATTAAACATCACCCTAGGGCTTTACGTACAAAGCACAATCCTTAACGAAACCATCATAGTTTTGCAAAATACTTTGTTGGTCAAATTTTATACTAAAAATATTTTAGGGCAATTCATATCTCTAGTGTACACTTGTTAGCTCTGATACCAGCTGTGGCAGAACCAACCTAAATTACACCAGCTCAAGTGCGCTGATCCTTTCTCGGAAGTTAGTAAAGGCTCAGCTGCACTTCAACCGGTATAACCCCGTGGTCTGTCGGGTAAAGTCCCGATAAAACCACCTAACTCAGGATCAAAACAAGGTACCTCGCACGAAGGCGAGTCCAGAGATACAAGCGCCGACAATTTTTTACATCATAAGCATAATATTACATTAGTATTCCAACATATAAAGTAGTGAAACCTAACTAGTACGAATTAATACAAACTGTTCAAAGTTTGAGTATCTGCAGCGGAATTTAAAATGCGACACTACTAGACGTCGCGAAACGGATATTGAGCTAAGCCCAAGCTCAATATCACTCGGAGGGTCCTGTGTTGGCCGGGCACGGATCCCACTCCACGGTCCAACCATCGGGAAGTGTGTAGGGCCATGGTACAGGCAGAGCAGAGTCCTCAGGGGAATTACCTGGAACAAAAGTTACATTGCAAGGCTGAGTATTCTAATACTCAGCAAGGCTTACCTGTTTCATAGTATAATTAGCCATGTAGCTAGACTATGAAGGCTTATAATGGTTCTGGGTATAGTTTTAGCTGAAAAGCAACAAAGAATAGATACTTAATTTCAACTTTTAGCTTTCAGGTTCTAGTTGGTTATCCATTCTATGTAAGCAACTAAAGCTAATCAAGCATGGTAGAACTTTTTAAACAATCATCATCTTTGATCCCCCTTTCAGGTCACCTCTACCCTCGAAAGATCCTCCTTTCCGGTCACCTCTACCCTCGACACGTGGCCCAATCAAACTGCCGTGAGCCCCTGAAGCTTTCCCTCCCCTCGGACCTCGCCGCCGGTGACTCTCCTCGCTGGAACATGGCCGTCTAACCCCTGTTCCCCTTCCTCCTCTGGCCAAGGACCTCAGGATTGAAAGAATCGAAAGCCCAGGGGGGCTGTCTGCAAAGCATGTGACTCATGTGAATAGTGCATTAGGGACCCCCTTGTGTTATTTGTGCTGTCAACTTTAAAATTTCATATCAATTCAAAGAAAAATCATAAAAATGTAAACTAAAATTTGTTGGGTTGCTTATTTTAAGATCTACAACTTTCCTTATAGGTTGATTTTCAGTTTCTGAGTAGTTTGTGCTCTAATTTAAATGCTAAGTTTAAGTAGTTGTAGGCTAAGAAAATGCATAATAAAAAGCAGAAAAATGGTAAAAATGTAAACTCAATTGTGTTAGTTTTGCCTTGACATGTTGGACTTAGGAAAAATAATTAACCTACTATTTGTGAAATAATTTCATACTGTGTGAGTTTAATTAAGAATAATACCTATTTAACCTTGTATATTTAATATATATGAATTTAAATGTTCAAAAATCATGAAAATATTTTGAGGTATTGTTCTTGAGTAGTGTAACCTGTCCCTAAATTCTCAACCTAGGATTAGGTGTAAAACCACCAAAACAAATAGAACATGCTATGACAATGTTATACTCTTATCTAAATAAAATAAGTCCATAGTTAAATAATAACCTAGGGTTAGTATAAATAATTAGCAAAGCAAATAGATAAAGTTATTAAATATAATTAGTTTAAATATTTAAAACTAACTCAACATGTTACCCCATGCCATTAGTTAAATATTTAGGGTAACCAACCCTGTTGCTTAATATAACTAGATAAAATGGTTAATACCCGATAAATGACTGCCCAGTAGAAAAGTAAATGATATGAGTAATGAGTAAATTGTATTTCTATTGGATTGCAACTTTATCGTGAAATAAAATAAAAGTACATGCAATCATTAACCTACACCTTTGCATATCATATAGACTCGACGACTCTCGCCGACGGAGACTACGAACTGATCCCGGAACAAGGAGTGGAATCAGCTGAAGACCCCGGGAACACCATCGGAAATCTAACTGAAGCTCCGAACCAAAGTTTGGAAAACTTTGACGTTCCTACCCCCAACCCCACTTAAGAAGGCAAGCCCCGGACATAACCCCTACTTTATTTACACTGCAAGCTATATTATTTATACCTATCTATGCATTACGTTCTTAGGAATTGTATGAGAAACCCTAGTTATATTTTCCTAGGAACCAGTGTATTGAATACTAGCACTTGAGTCCTGACACTTGCGCGATATAGGAGTTGCAATGTTTACATTCCTGTATTCACTATAAGGATGACGAACGAGATTTACGTGAGGTATCATGGTTGAGATGATACCCCGTCTGTGTTGGTGAATTTGATAAGGTCGCAGTGTGTGGTAGCGGTGGTTAAGCGTTTGAAAGTACTAGCCACATGCCGCGAAATATGGTAAGCGGTAAGCCTAGTAATCAATCGGCCTGAGGAGTGGACATACCTCCCACCACTCGTATTTGGTTTTTCCTGTTACTTGATTCGACGTGTGGGAATACGTGTTGCAGGGCAACCAGAAGTACGGTCGTGTAGTCGCTCTATAGACGTACATCCTGCATATTGGATGTGTGTATGGTCCTGCAGTTGCTTGTGGTGGATCTGATCCACGAGTCGGAATGAGAGGCAAACGGTTGCTTCGGAACAATCGTTGATGTTCCAAGCGTGTGAGTTAGGTTTACCCCTGCAAGGCTGAAATTCGATTCAGGAATCGTCCGTTTCTCGCGGAGATTGAGACTGCTTGATTGTAACACCCTAAGGTAAAATTTCGAGATTTATAATGAATTTAATTGGGCTCCAGTAATTTTCTAAGAATTTATTTTGCCTAGCTTGCATTTATTTATAATTTAATTCACAAAGAATTAAAATTTATTTTAGCTCAACATGTTTGGCATTCATGCTGGTGCATAAGTTTTATTTGGTTGAGTGCATAGGAGTTGAATTCAAATTTGTGTTGAATTCAAATGGATTTGAGTTGGTTCGAAAAGGAGAAGGAAGGAAACAGGAAAGTAGGTCAGTCATTCCTTCTTCTCTCATTCATTCATTCTTTTCTCAGTCATTTCCTTCTTTCTCAGTCATTTCCGCAGCCCCCTTCTTTCTCAGTCATTCCCTCAGCCCGACCCCACCTGTCGGGTTTCCATCTCCTTCCTTTCCTTCTTCTTCCCCGCGCCGGTTCTCTCTATTCCGCCCCGCCATGCCGTCGCTGCACGTGGCCCCGCTCCACCCCGTACCCGAGCACGAGCCCATCGGCTAGTCTCCTGTGCGCGCCCTCCTTCCAGAAGCTTCCTTCCCCGAGCCAGGATCGCGCCGAGCAGTTGCACGATCCGCTTCTCCCGCGCGGATCACGGCCGCAATCTCCACTGGGGCACGCACGCCCAAACCGCCAGCCCCATCCTTAATTGGCCCCTATAACCCTTCCCCTAAACCCTCCTTGTGCCCTACCGCCGCACTGCAGCCGCCCCGAATCCCTAGCACCACCGGCCGTTTGCTCCGCCGTGCAGCACCTCTGCTCCGCCGTGGGCCGGCCGCCCTGTTGCGCCCCAGCCCCGGCCAACCCCCACCTCATCTTCGCCTCACCGCCAGGAAGCTCCCCGAGGCTTCCACCCTCGACCCCGAGTTCTGCCCGCGCTGGAATCGAGCCCGAGGACCGCTGCCGGTATCCTGCTCCGCTCTTGCGATTCCTCGCCGTCGGTGATCCCCGGACCTTCCTAACCCCCGTAGGACCTCCGCAGGATCTCCACGAGTCGACCCACGGTGACCAGAAGCACGGAGGCCCCTGCATCGTCTTCCTCCGCGAGCGCCGCCCGTCCCCGCCGCTCGGCCCTCGCCGCCGACCACCCTGCGCTGTTTCTCCGGCCAGTTCGAGCCCTCGGTGAGCACCACATCGTTCCCTTGGTCCTTTTTGCGCTAGATGTCATGGACCTTAGCCCGTTTCTTTAGCCGGAACACCACATGCCGGCGAGCTCCGCCGCGCAAACCCGGTTCCGCCGCCGCGCGCGCAATCCCGAACAACCCCGAGGCCCACAAGTGCCTCAGGTGGATCACGCATGTCACACTGATCGCGACAGACGCAAGCCCCGTTCAATTTGACTCCCGGAGCACTGAGATCGCCCAGCTCCGGTGGCGAGCCGCCGCGGAAACCAATCTCCGGCGACCCCCCCGCCGCCGGCCGCGTTGTGTCAAATCGGACCGGTCCGATCCAGATCGGACCATCCAAACTGGAACGTGTCCGAGTCGTCAGATCTAGATCCAACCATCCAGATTAGAAGATACCCCTTCAGTCTGGCTATTTTGTTAAAGAGCCCATGGGTTTTCCCGAAATCAACCCGCAGTCCACCTCCGTTCAAAGATAATTCCAGTTAAGCCCTATTTTTGCACCGAAGCCCTTGAACTTTCCAGAAATAGCGTCCGCTGTCCCTGGATGCGTGGTTTTGCAGTCTAAACCTGAAGTTTATGGGTTAATTTCATTTTAGCCCTTAGTTTTTGCGCAGAACCCCTTGGGAATTTCTGTTTTCTTACAGAAAGGTCCCTGGACCTTGTTTTAGCCCTAGTTTTCGCGTCTTAGCTCCGTTTTAGTTGGTTTTCACGCTCACGCGATCGTTATAATGCGTAGAATAATTCTATCATAGTTTTGTGTGCTGTTTTCTGTATTGTTGTATTGTTTCTTATTTTTTTCTATTTGTTTGCATGTATGTGTATATGCTGGACCATGTTTTGGCGTTGCGATCGTGAGTAGATGCTGAGCCTTTGGACAAGTACCAGGAGCCCCTTTCTTCAGAGCCCTTTGAGCAGCAGCAGGAGAACTGTGAGGAAGGCAAGTATAACATGAACATCCTATCACTTTTAAATACAATTTCATACTGCATTTTAATTCTGTATGCCTATAAGGACTTCCTAGCCACCTTATCCTTTATATATATACCTTGGGTTGCATTTTGGTTAGTTGTGCTAGGTACTGCGCTCTCATCCATCTCGGTCCTTTTGAATTAAATTTGATTAATGGTTATATGCAACTTAATTCTGGAAGTGGCCCTCTGTGCTGTGTGCTTGAGTGGCTCACGTCTCCTTAAAATATGTTTTTGTTAGAAATATGGTTTAGGGGGCCAGCACGGTGCTTAGTGCTTGGTTGGCCACTCTCCATAAGGACCGGTTCATAGAGCGACAATCTGGGACAACCGCGCAACCACAAGACTGGAATGGGACGGTCTTGACTTACTAATTAGGTCATTTTGGTTTGGGAGTAACTTACCTGCGGGGCAAGAGGGGTGGTAAGCTTTAATTGTCCTTGCTCCTCCGGCTTGGTCTGTGTTGTGTGTCTTGTACCCTCGGAGGTGGGCCCCATCGTCGTTGATCCAGAAACCTTAGCGGTTACACCTTACTAACGTGATCCTTTGTAACGGTCTCGTAGTGTGCTTGCTAGTCATCTCACCTAAGGAAGTGTGATGAACAACTAGCGTAGCTCACGACTTGTGGGTAAAGTTGTGCAACCTCTTGAGAGTGTAAAACTGGTATACTAGCCGTGCTCACGGTCATGAGCGGCCCAGATCCTCCGTCTGATTAGTGGGTTGTACCTTGGTGGTTTGCTTGGTTTTCAGTAGTCTCATGTTAATCCTGATTAATTATTATGTAACTTGGGTTATGGTAATTCATCCACTTGTAGTAAAGAGCTTAAATAAAATTTGCCAAGATTAAAAGCTAATGTAGTTGAATCAGCTAACCTTAGAGCCTCATAGTTTGTGTTATATTTGCTGAGTACAAGTTGCGTACTCACACTTGCCTCTTCCTCTCTTTTGTTCTCTCTGGGATATCTTCGACTGCTGCTCAGTACCAGGCGACGTGGAGGACTACATCAGCGGACTCGATGATTTCTAGGCGTTGTCTCCCAGCCGACATCCCTGTGGCGCCCTATTCTTCATGTATTTATTTTACGCTTTCGCATTCCTTGAACTGATCCTTGATTCAGTTGTAATCAAGATATTCATTTATAATTTATACGCTTTTATTTCGAGATACGTGTTGTGATATCTTGATGATTCTGTTGTATATATGCGTGAATTGATCCTGGCGCATATATGATTGCTCGATTTATGTTCTTATAAATCAGGTGTGACAGGATTGGTATTAGAGCCGTGTCGACTGTAGGATGAAGCCTAGATAGAAATGGTCGAGTATAGAGATTTCCTTTCGCTTGCCTTGCTTCCGCAAAACCCAAACCTTCATTTCTGCTTTTATTTCTTGAGCTCTAAACCCCAATTTGCCAATCCTCCCTGTATTTTTCCAAGAATTAGTCAGATAATTTCAGTAGACGTGGCCTGCAATTTTCTGACTGTTCTCATAAGTCTAGGATGCCTTTGCAAAAATACTCTAGAGCGCCTGTTTGTTTTGGTCGAGTGGAGTGATAAACTCGGCTAACGTTTGAATATTGAATGTTTGTGATTGTGCAAAATGTTTGATTTGGATTTTTGGTTGATTGCATAGTTTAGAAGTTAAACTTGCTCATGCAAATCGACTTTAATACAAACCTGAATTAAGTAATCAAAATTGAGTTAGAACGTTGGGGGTAAAACCGTACATTCTTTTCTCTCTATTTTATCCTGTCAGAGCTTTCTTTCCGGAAGTTGTACAATATCTATCTCTTATAAATTTTGCTCTGCTGCAAACAGATGGTGAACACCAGGATCACCGGCACCAGTTCTGGCTAGCAAGGGCAGAACAACCAGAGTACCCACCAGCCGCTGCCGATGCCTCCACCTCTGACTCCGGAGCAGTTCTTCCAGCTCCAGATGCAGATGATGGCCACTCTAAACAACACTGTTTAGACGTTGCAGCAGATTCACGCTCAGCCACCACCTCCTCCACCGCAGCAGCCCCGCGACAGGCGCGCGGACTTTCTGAGGGGTCATCCGCCGACGTTCTCTCATGCGGCTGATCCACTCCAGGCTGACGACTGGCTTCGTTCAGTGGAGCGCCAGTTGGATGTCGCTCAGTGCGACGACAGGGAGCGAGTCCTGTACGCAGCAGGGCAGCTGCGAGGCTCAGCTCTTGATTGGTGGGAGTCCTACCCAGCTCGGGACCGTGACGCTTTCACTTGGGTCCAGTTCTGGGAGCGTTTCAAGAACCACCACATCCCTGCTGGAGTAATGAAGATGAAGCACAAGGAGTTCCTTGCGCTTAAGCAGGTAAATTAGAGTAAAATCTTTCCGCAATTTCTTTTTGAGCTCAAACCCACCCTTGTTATAAGGAATGCTGAGTAAATTTCCATCCTCTTTTTCCGGTGATTATCATTTCAGGGGGTTATGATGGTGACCGAGTACCGTGATCGTTTCCTCCAGCTCGCTCGCTACGCACCCGCTGAGGTAGCCAATGATGGCGATAAGCAGGAGCGCTTCAGGGAGGGACTGGATGACCACCTGGAGTACGCGCTCATGAACCACTGCTTCGACAACTTCAACCAGCCGGTTGACGCTGCCCTCAACACCGAGCGCAAGCGCCGGGAGATTGAGGACAAGAAGAGGAAGATGGCTCCTGCTGCGTCTAGCAGCAACACTCGGCCTCGGTACCAGTACCCGCAGCAGCAGCAGCAGAGGCAGATCCAGCAGTACCAGCAGCGACAGCAGCAGTACCCATCTCGTACTCAGCAGCAGCAGCAGGCGGGACAGGGCCAGAGGCTTCCAGCACCTCCGGCATGCTCTGCTTCACCGGCTCCACCAGCTCCGCGGCAGGGAGTGCCTACTCCTCCTGTCGGGCAGCAGGCTCCAGCACTCCCACGGGTGTGCTTTCACTGTGGTGAGCCGGGACACTACGCCAACGTCTGTCCTCGGAAGGCGCAGTCGGGACAGCAGGGGCGCCCAGCTTAGCCCAAGGCGCCATCCCAGGGCAGGGTGAACCACGTGACGGCTGAGTCAGCGGCCGAGGCTTCCAACGTGGTTATTGGTACGTTCATGGTCAATACTCACCCTGCTACAGTGCTTTTCGATACTGGTGCTACGCATTCCTTCATTACTCGGTCTTTTGTTGAGCATCATGGCATCCATACTAGCACATTAAAGAGGGGCATGTTGGTATCTTCACCGGGAGGGCAGTTGAGGTCTCATATCTTCTGTCCCAGAGTCAGTGTTGTCATAAGAGGGGTAGAGTTCAGTGCTAATCTCATGGTGCTAGACACCAAGGGTATCGATGTGATCTTGGGAATGGAGACCCTTGTTAGATGGGGTGTGAAGATTGATTGTGCTCAGAGGACTGTTGTGGCAGAACCGCCTGAATTATTCCGGCTCAAGTGCGCTAATGATCGCCGTACAATAGCCATCAGCTTAACGCACTTCAAACGGAACAATCCCTTGGTCTGTCGGGTCTCCGCCCGATACAACCACGGTTCAACAGGATCGAAGCAGGTTTGCCTCGCACGAAGGTGAGTTCACATCACAGAATAGCTCGTCAACTTTTAATTTACAGCCATACATACATTATTACAAGTCGAGTTCAAATATAAGTAAACTTATACAAACAGTGTACAAACTAACAAGCGTAACGGCTTGTCCAAACTCACAGCGGAAAGAAAAGTTTACGCGACTACACATGTCGCGAAGGCGGACACCACGCTTAGCCCTGGGCCTGGTGTCACTCCAGAGGGTCACTGCCGGCCGGGGACGGGTCCCACTCCACGGACCAGCCATAAGGAACGGACGTTGGCCACACAAGGTTGTCCGTGGGGTTCTCGAAGGTCATACCTGAAACAGATATTGGCAAGGCTGAGTATTCTAATACTCAGCAAGGCTTACCCGAGTTTGGGTATACTTTAACCCATAACTAGACTCATGAAGGTACTATATGGGGCTTTGAGTTTATTTTCAGCTGAAAAGCAACAGAGAGTATAAACTATTTTCAAGTTTTAGCTTTCAGATTCTAGCTTGATTAGCCATTCTAGGTAAGCACCTATACTACACAAGCATGATATAGATTATCATTCAACAAGTTTATTCCATCAACAATTAAACTTTTTACTCGATATGGCAGAAGGGATAAGCAGTCTCAATCCTCGTGAGAGGCGGACGATCCGAATCAAATTTAACCTTGCAAGGTAAACCTAACACACATGCTTGGAATACCAACAGGGCGTTCCGAAGCAACCGTTTCCCTCATATTCCGGGTTATGGATCGGGGCCACCACAAGCAACTGCAGGACCGTACGCACATCACTCGTGCAGGACATACGTCTGTAGCGCGACTACAAAACCCGTATTCCTGTCTGCCATGCAGAACGTACTCCCACACGTCAGTGCGTGTAAACATAAAATAAAAGTCGAGTGGTGGAGACGCGTTCCATTCGCCGGGCCAATCGGGTACTAGGCTTACCGCTTACCATATTTCGCGGCATGTGGCTAATACTTTCAAAAGCTTAGCCACCACTACCACACATTTTGACCTTAAAACTTTTATCAAAACAGACAGGATAATCCTTAGGTCATGATACAGCACATGACCCTGTCCATCATCCTTATAGTGGTTGCTGCATTGTAAACATACAACTCCTATATCGCGCGAGTGACAGGAAATCACCCTACTTTTACCGGTCCTATTTAGCAGAGCATCCAAGCGATAAGGACTCGGGAGCAGGAGATCACCCTACTTTTACCGGTCCTATTTAGCAGAGCATCCAAGCGATAAGGACTCGGGAGCAATACATTAGATTCCTAAGATCACATGCAACTAGGGTTTCACTTCAACTCCTAGACTTAATGCAAGATATAATATAAATAGACGTAGATTGTAGTGTAAACAAAGTAATGGGATATGTCCGGGGCTTGCCTTCTTGAGTGAGGTTGGGGGTAGGAGTGTCTGAGGCTTCCGAACTTGGGTTCGGGGCTTCAGTTAGTCCCTCGATGACTTGCGCTGGGTCTTCTGAAAAGCCTTGGTCTTGTCTTAAGACCAACTCGTAATTCCCGTCGTCGAGCGTCGTTGATTCTATATGGGATGCAATAAATTAAGTAAGGCAAGATTTAAATCTTAGAATTTTACATTTCAAATGTTATAACTCATCAAATTAACACACAAGGATTCACAAAATAGAGAGCGTTTAGGTTTGAAGCACTGTCTATAAAAGAATCATAAAGATATTGCTGAGTTTGTTGCAAATAAGTACTAAAACATTTAAATTTGAATTTGAAATGAACCAGAATTTAAGTTCAAAACTTTAAATAAAAGATCATAAGGTTTTGGAAATTTAAACATACATTAATCATTAAACGATATCACATAGAGAATGACAATAGATCCCAATTAGAAAGGGTTATACAACAAGTTTAGCTAATATTTTTCAAATTCGAAATGCCCAAATCAAAAGAGGTTAAGTTTAAAACAAAATTTGAGTTTGAAAATTTTAACACAAGGTTACATATAGCTTATAGAACATTCATGCCAAAATTTATAAGCAACAAAGCAAGAAATATAAAGGTTAAGCATAAACTACCCTTAATCTTAGGTTTAAAATAGAGGTAAAAGTATTATGTTCAAACTAAACTTTATTAACAAAAGTTATAGAGTTTGAAATCTAGTTTCTAACAAAACTAGTTTTGCTATTTTTGAAATTTTCTGTGAATTGCTATGAATTTTACAAGACAGAACATGCACACACATGAAATAACAACCCTTCCTATTACAACCAGCCCCTACGTTTAACAGATAACCCCCTGGAAAAACTTCAATCGTTGCAATCGAGTCCAATGGCCATGGCCGGCGGTGGGGGCTCGGGTCCGGCCAAAATTCCGGCCATGGGGTCGACGGCGGTGAGGGGCAAGGGGAGGGAGAGCACGAGGGGATCTTAGGCTACCCACCGGTGGTCTTGGAGGGGCTCGAGGTGGCCGGAGATGGGCTGCCCACGGGAGGCCGAGCCGGCGGCCGGAGGTGAGTGGCGGCGGTGGCGCTCCGGCGTCCAGGGGAGGAAGGACCGGGCTGGGGAAGACGCAGTGGAGGATGGGGGAGCTGATGGCGCTACTGGTTTGGGGAGGGAGAGGGCGGAGGTGCGAGCTCCACGGTGGACCGAGGTCTCGGCGGCGCTAATGGAGGACGGCGTGGTTCTGTACGCGCGCGAGGAGGTCCGGGGCGGCATTTTATAGGCAATTGAGGTGGGAAAGGGGAGCACGGCGAGCAGGGCATCGGTTTGAGGTTGCTACGGGGTGAACCACAGATGCTTGGCAGCGACAGAGGCGCCAACGGGCGGCGTTGCAGTGCCGCAAGGCGGCGTGGCACGCAGGCGAGGCGCCAGCAGGAGGGGTTAGGGCGGTGGAAGGACAGGGACGTGACGCGTGGACGAGGGGAGAAACAGGAGGTGGGCGCCGGCGACCAAGGGCGGTTCACTGCGCCGACGGCAGAGGCGCCAGGAGCAGAGCAGAGGGCAGAGACGCAGGGAGGAAGAAGGGGGAAGAATGAAGCCGAGGACCATTTTGCAAATCCAAAGAAAAATAGGGACTTCACTGTAAAGACCTTGTAACTTTTAAACCAGTGCTCAAGTGGAGATGGTCCAAAAAGCAAAAGTGCATAGTTTTTCAAACTCTACAACTTCTCTTTAAGGTTCATCTGCAGTTGAGCAATAGTTTTGAAGATACTATAAACTTAGTAATATTTTCAAGTTTTATGTAACTCCTATGGATAAAATTACTTTTACATATATACCCAAGGGTAATTTCTCATATTTTTGCAATTTAACCACAAGTTACCATCTTTTGCAAAACAACCCTCATGCTTTTAAACTTTTCCCTCCATTTCCACCCATTTTGCATAAAAGGACCTCTAGTTTAGTTTAATTACATAAATAACACTTTGTCCTTAACATTGCACATATTAAGCACACTTTTACCATACTTTGCACATAGGAACCTACCAAAACTCCAGGGTGTGATCAAGCTATTTACCTGAGTGTCACAGCCTTCCCCCCTAAAAAGAATCTCGTCCCGAGAATCCGGAATAGAAAGGAATGGAATAGTCAAGCTCGGAGGTGGGCTTGGAAGAAGTCGGGGAAGTCATGCTGAAGATAGGATTTGGTTTCCCATGTTGCTTCTTCTTCCGTATGATGGTTCCATTGAATCCTGTACATTCTGATGGTTTTTCTTCTGGTGCTTCTCTCTTTAGTGTCTAGTATCCTGATCGGATGTTCAGTATAGGTCAGATCTGGTTCGATTTCGATAGCTTGGGATTCGATGATTTCAGTAGGGATCTTGACACACTTCTTGACTTGGGATACATGGAAGATGTTATGAACGGCCGCTAATTGAGGAGGAAGTTGAAGATGGTAAGCTACAGGTCCACAGACTTCAAGGATTTCAAAGGGTCCAATGTACCGAGGAGCAAGTTTTCCCTTTACACCGAATCTTTGAACACTTCGGGTAGGAGAAACTCGAAGATATACGAAGTCTCCAACTTGAAATTGTAAGGGTTTCCTTCGTACATCAGCATAGCTTTTCTGTCGAGATTGTGCCGTCTTGAGATTTGCCTGTATGGTCGTTATTCTCTCTTCTGCCTCACTGACAAGGTCGGGTCCAAAGACTTTACGCTCGCCGGTTTGTGACCAATTCAAAGGAGTTCGGCATCGGCGACCGTATAATGCTTCAAATGGAGCCATCTTAATGCTTGTCTGATAACTGTTATTATAAGAAAATTCTGCCAATGACAAGCATTTGTCCCAATTCTTGCCATACTGAAGAACACAGGCTCTAAGCATGTCTTCCAGAATCTGATTTACTCGTTCAGTTTGTCCATCTGTTTGGGGATGATATGCAGAACTTCGGATTAATTTAGTTCCAAGAGCATTTTGGAGTTGCTCCCAGAACCGAGAAACGAACAGTGTCCCACGATCCGAAATGATTGTTCTCGGTATACCATGAAGGCGAACAATTTGATCCAAGTAAATCTCGGCGTACTTCTTGGCATTACACGTAGTGTGTACAGGAAGGAAATGTGTTGTTTTGGTTAATTGATCAACGATTACCCAAATAGAGTCATGTCTCCGAGAAGTATTAGGTAGTCCAACAATAAAATCCATACTGATATCTTCCCATTTCCAAGAGGGAATAGTTAAAGGTTGGAGGCTACTAGCAGTCTTCAGATGACTGGCTTTGACTCTTTGGCAGATATCACACTCTGAGACATATTTGGCAATTTCTCGTCTCATACGGGTCCACCAAAAGCTTTGTTTCAGATCTTGATACATCTTTGTACTGCCCGGATGTATAGAAAATTTGGATAGGTGGGCTTCGTCCATTATCCGGTTCCGGAGTTTATGGTCCTTAGGTATCACAAGACGTTTGTTGAACCACAAAACTCCTTCGGAATCCACCTGGAAACATTTGTACTTTTTCTCTCCCTGTATTAGCTTCTGCTTAATGATTCCAACTCCCTCACTACGCTGCTGAGCTAGAATAATATCATCCCTAAGCGTGGCTTCAACCGAGAGATGGTTTAAGTCACCTTGGGGAATGATTTCTAGATTAAGCTTCCCCATTTCCCAACAAAGAGTTTCGTTGAAAGCTTCAACAGATAGGCAGAAACAATGTGCCTTGCGACTAAGGGCATCCGCAACGACATTAGCCTTGCCTGGATGATAATGTACTTCCAAGTCATAATCTTTAATCAGTTCTAGCCAGCGTCTTTGCCTCATATTCAAATCTACTTGGGTAAAGATATATTTAAGACTTTTGTGGTCAGTATAGATATGACACTTTGCACCCATTAGATGATGTCTCCAAATTTTTAAGGCATGAATAACAGCTGCTAGTTCAAGGTCGTGTGTAGGATAGTTCTGTTCATGCACTCTGAGTGCCCGCGATGCATATGCAATTACTCGGTGATTTTGCATAAGGACATAACCAAGTCCAGTCCCTGATGCATCGCAATAGATGTCAAAGGGTTGTGACACATCGGGTTGAGCCAAGACTGGGGCAGTAGTAAGACGATCCCTGAGAACATGGAATGCATCATCACATTTTTGATCCCAAGAGAATTTGACACCTTTCTTTAATAGCTCGGTCATAGGTTTGGCTATTCTAGAGAAATCTGGAATAAACCGATGATAATAGCCCGTTAGACCAAGAAAACTACGGATCTGATAGACTGAGGTTGGAGGTTTCCAATCCATCACTTCTTGTACTTTACTGGGATCGACGGATATTCCGTCACCAGAAATGGTATGGCCCAAGAATTTTACGGTATCCAACCAAAATTCACACTTGGAGAATTTGGCGTATAGGTGGTGGTCTCTTAATCGTTGAAGGATGACATGGAGATGCTTGGCATGATCTTCTGGAGTTTTAGAATAGATCAAGATGTCATCAATGAAGACCACAACAAACTTATCGAGTTCTTGCATGAAGACAGAATTCATGAGGTACATGAAATAGGCTGGAGCATTAGTGAGACCAAACGACATGACAAGATACTCGTATAGACCATATCGAGTAGAGAAGGCTATTTTTGGAACATCACTGGGCCGAATCTTAATTTGATGATAGCCGGAACGAAGATCAATTTTAGAGAATACTTTAGCTCCGGCTAGTTGATCAAAGAGAATGTCAATGCGGGGTAAAGGATACTTATTTTTTATAGTCACCGCATTGAGAGGACGGTAATCAACACACAGCCTTAAGCTATTGTCTTTCTTTTTTACAAACAGGGCTGGACAACCCCAGGGTGATGCACTGGGATGAATGAAACCTTTATCCAAGAGGTCATGGAGTTGGATTTTCAATTCAGCCAATTCGTTAGGAGGCATGCGATAAGACTTCTTGGAGATAGGGGCTGTACCAGGTTGGAGTTCTATGATGAACTCAATATCCCTGTCTGGAGGCATTCCAGGTAAGTCATCCGGAAATACATCTGGATATTCACAGACGATTGGAATATCCTCTAGCTTGCCCCAGATATAGCATAGGTGCAAGAGTCGAAGGACTTTGGTGGTGGAAGATAAAGAATGGTAGGCTCATTTTCCGATGAACCTATCTCCACGGTTCGGGAAGGGATATCTATAGATACATGGTATTGGGTCATCCAATTCATTCCTAAAAGAACATCCATTCCTTTTAGGTCTAATAGTAATAAATCTGCCCTCATTAGATTATTACCCATTTGAATTGGTACGCCTCTACAGACATGATTTGAAGAGATACTACCACCAGGAGTTGTTATTATATACATCCCACTAATAGGATAAATTTCTAGGCCTATCTTAGTCCCAAACTTTGTACTGATAAAACTATGGGTAGCACCGGTATCAAAAAGAACAGTAACGGGATAATGGTTGATAGAAAATGTACCCGTCATTATCGGTGTCCCCTCAGGAAGTTCGGAGAGCGTGGTAAGATTCAACCTCCCTTGTCGGACCTGCACCACTTGCTTTTTGCCTTTTCCCTGGTGGTTCGGATTAGATGCCTGCCCTTGGAAAGATTTCCTAGGTTGAGGGCAGTCCTTGATGAAGTGGGATGGGCTTCCACAATTGAAACAATGATAATTACTGTTTCCTGGAGTAGCTGGTGGAAAGCTCGGCCGCGGACCTTGTCGTGGTGGCTGTTGATTTTGTGGCAGCGGTGGTCGGTTGAATTGGGTCTGTTGGGGAGGTCGAGCTACCCATCTGCCAGGCAAATTACTTCGAGGCGGGGCTCGAGGGGCGTTACTCAGGACCAACCGATACCTTGGCGGCTGTGAAGTTGCAGGCCCTGTGGGTGCTTTCCGTTTCTTTTCCACTCTGTGAGCGGCAATACAATCCTCTTGAGTAATGGCCATATTGACCAACTCATTAAAATTGTCGGCCTTCGCCAAATTCAGCCATTCTTTAAGTTTGGTGTTTAAGCCTCGGCGGAAGCGATCACATTTGCGGGCATCAGTGTCCGCATGAGATCCCGCATATTGGCACAAGTGATTGAAAACTTGTGCATACTGCGTAACGGTGCGGGTACCCTGGGTCAAATTCAAAAATTCATTGAGCTTCCGCTCAATGAGTCCCGCTGGTATGTGATGTGCTCGAAACGCAGTTCGAAACTCGTTCCAAGTGACGACGTGATCGGCAGGTTGCATAGCATGAAACTGGTCCCACCAAAGACGGGCAACGCCTTGGAGTTGCTGAGCTACAAAGAGTACCCTATTCTCATCTGAACATGGAACTGGTAGCAAGGCGAACTTAGACTCAATAGTTCGCAACCAAGCGTCTGCGTCTAAAGGCTCATCGGCCTTATGGAATAATGGAGGTTGGGTGCTGAGGAAATCCTGGTAACTGGCCGACAGGGGTTCACCTCGGCCTCGAGGTTGCTGCTAAAAGTGGCCCATTTGAGCTTGTACATTTTGATTAAGAAGCTCAGTCTGCCGGGCCATAACCTCGGCCAGGTTTGGAGGTGGCGGTGGTGGTTGCTGAGAACTACCAGGCGGACCTGCCCGGAATCCTTCCGGGGTTCCCCGAGTAGCTCCAACCATCTGAAATAAAGGAGACATCCATTATCAACCATAATCTTACTCCAGTTTCAGATAGTATGCAATTACCAAACGGAAATGTAATGCATATGCTCCATTCAATCCACTTATAACAGATGCACAGATGTTGAACAAAATAACCAAAACACAGGATTTAGATTACTATACAGGTACCGATATCCTTACATCTTGTATTAACACACTCAAGCTATTACAAACCTTTGCCTAAAAGCACATGCCACGCATACAACAAGTGGCTCTATAACTAGATAACCTACACACCACTTATATTACATTTTTATACACTAGTTACATCTAAACCATCACCCACTAGCCACAACTAAAAGTCATCAAAGTTTCCTACTGATGACTGACTACCAGAAGAGGAATGATGGGGGCTGATAACAGGATCTCCGTGCTCAGAATCAAGTTCTGAGACTCCTTCAATCTCCTCTGGATCTTCTTCTTCGGCCTCGGGTACTGCAGGTGCAACAGGAGGGATTGGGGGCTGCTGCAGTTCTTCAATATGAGCTTGAGCATCATCAACCGCAAGGATCAGATCATGGATTTGTGCTTGTAGAAATTCGATAACAGTATCGCGCTGAGTGATGATGTGATCACTCTCATTGATCTGATCTTCCCGATGGTGGATGGTCTCGTTTTGAGTAGCAATAATCCCATCCTTCTCAATCACCACAGCTTGAAGTTGATCGACCTGGGTGATATGTCTAGCAGCTTCTCCATGGAGACTCCGCGCAGCATAAATCAAATGGCCTATCTCCCGACGTAGCAACGAGTGATAATGGTACTGCACACTCGTGAAACGCCTCATCCCTCGTAGGACTTCTTCTGATGAACCTTCCAATGTATGACTCTTAGGAATTACCCTGAGGTCCCATTCTGACTCACCAGGATCTGTTGTAGCAAACAAACCAATGGGTTGTCCTACGACTTCCTCAAGATGTTGACTACAAAAGGCATAAATGGCTTCTAGTGCCGCCGCTTCAATAGTATCCACAATTCGATAGCCTATCATGCTGATCTCAATAGGCTGCCATTGTGAACGAAAAGGATGTTGAGGAATAGTCATCCTGACATGAGCTCTTTGAATTCCTTCTTCCAAATGTTTGACAGCATCGTACTGGGGAGGTTCTGTATAATGGAAGGTCTGCAAGGACTCCCAAAGTAGACGAGGGAAACCTTCCCAATGGAGGGCATTAGTATGAAGATGCCCTTCCGGATCCCAGAAAACATTAGAAGGTGTTGCCATCTGCGACAAGAATGCAAATGGTGAAACTTTTATCTTGTTAAGAGAGTACAAGATAAACGGAACAAGATAGTCAATTCTGATAATAGCAAGGACTGAAAATCAGATGAAAAACTAAGGTTCTATATAAGATACCCAACCTAAAACTATCATTAAAACTCCATTAGCCCATTTCAAAGACAAACAATATATTCTTCATACATAAAAATCCTTTTGTTAACAAATTATGCATGCACGCACTACTCGTCCTCACAACCAAAACAACTGCCGAATATGTTCGGACTTACGTAGTTAGTTCCGGTGGCATATTCATACGTCTCTCACTATATATACTAATCGATAAACCCTACGCATCCTAATAGCGTAAGCGTGGTTAGTGTACCTGCAAAAGAATACTCATATATATATAACTCATGAACCTTTCATGGCAGCACGACATGAAAGCGTCCCCAAACATTACTGCTCACTTATAGAAACAGCATCTGTACAATTACCGCCGTACAGACAACGTTAACATACGTCATCGAAACAACGTATTCACGGGGGGTACCGCAAAATGCGGGGGTATGAACAGCGATCGCTATACCCTGCGCCGAACCATATACTCCCAATATAATCAATCTAAGTTGGTATATTGGCAGCATCTCAAGTAGGCCACTGCTTGAGAAACAGCGTTCGGTTCGCATCACCGACAGGAAGGCCAAGCTCCCTCAGTTGGCTGAGGATCCTTACCTTCTTACCTCCGTTCGTAGATGTCGTAACAGAATATAATGTTGAGTTGTACAGAAATTTAAATTTTGATAGAAAGTAGTGCTGCAAGTCAGAATTATTTATACATATATAAATACTAATAGCCACCTGATACTTTCCCCATATAAATCCCTAGGGCTTAACGTTCTAAACCCCGATCTTAACGAATCCGACGTATTTTGCAAACGCGTTTGTTGGCAAACTTTTATCCTGAAAACACTTTTTAAGAGCTTTTCCAGATGTCAAAGTAAACCTACAGCTCTGATACCAGCTGTGGCAGAACCGCCTGAATTATTCCGGCTCAAGTGCGCTAATGATCGCCGTACAATAGCCATCAGCTTAACGCACTTCAAACAGAACAATCCCTTGGTCTGTCGGGTCTCCTCCCGATACAACCACGGTTCAACAGGATCGAAGCAGGTTTGCCTCGCACGAAGGCGAGTTCACATCACAGAATAGTTCGTCAACTTTTAATTTACAGCCATACATACATTATTACAAGCCGAGTTCAAATATAAGTAAACTTATACAAACAGTGTTCAAACTGACAAGCGTAACGGCTTGTCCAAACTCACAGCGGAAAGAAAAGTTTACGCGACTACACACGTCACGAAGGCGGACACCACGCTTAGCCCTGGGCCTGGTGTCACTCCGGAGGGTCACTGCCGGCCGGGGACGGGTCCCACTCCACGGACCAGCCATAAGGAACGGACGTTGGCCACACAAGGTTGTCCGTGGGGTTCTCGAAGGTCATACCTGAAACAGATATTGGCAAGGCTGAGTATTCTAATACTCAGCAAGGCTTACCCGAGTTTGGGTATACTTTAACCCATAACTAGACTCATGAAGGTACTATATGGGGCTCTGAGTTTATTTTCAGCTAAAAAGCAACAGAGAGTATAAACTATTTTCAAGTTTTAGCTTTCAGATTCTAGCTTGATTAGCCATTCTAGATAAGCACCTATACTAAACAAGCATGATATAGATTATCATTCAACAAGATTATTCCATCAACAATTATACTTTTTACTCGATGTGGCAGAAGGGATAAGCAGTCTCAATCCTCATGAGAGGCGGACGATCCGAATCGAATTTAACCTTGCAAGGTACACCTAACACACATGCTTGGAATACCAACAGGGCGTTCCAAAGCAACCGTTTCCCTCATATTCCGGGTTATGGATCGGGGCCACCACAACCGACTACAGGACCGTACGCACATCACTTGTGCAGGACATACGTCTGTAGCGCGACTACAAAACCCGTATTTTTGTCTGCCATGCAGAACATACTCCCACACGTCGGTGCGTGTAAACATAAAATAAAAGTCGAGTGGTGGAGACGCGTTCCATTCGCCGGGCCAATCGGGTACTAGGCATACCGCTTACCATATTTCGCGGCATGTGACTAATACTTTCAAAAGCTTAGCCACCACTACCACACATTTCGACCTTAAAACTTTTATCAAAATAGACAGGGTAATCCTTAGGTCATGATACAGCACATGACCCTGTCCATCATCCTTATAGTGGTTGCTGAATTGTAAACATGCAACTCCTATATTGCGCAAGTGACAGGAAATCACCCTACTTTTACCGGTCCTATTTAGCAGAGCATCCAAGCGATAAGGACTCGGGAGCAATACATCGGATTCCTAAGATCTCATGCAACTAGGGTTTCACTTCAACTCCTAGACTTAATGCAAGATATAATATAAATAGACGTAGATTGTAGTGTAAACAAAGTAATGGGATATGTCCGGGGCTTGCCTTCTTGAGTGAGGTTGGGGGTAGGAGTGTCTGAGGCTTCCGAACTTGGGTTCGGGGCTTCAGTTAGTCCCTCGACGACTTGCGCTGGGTCTTCTGAAAAGCCTTGGTCTTGTCCTAAGACCAACTCGTAATCCCCGTCGTCGAGCGTCGTTGATTCTATATGGGATGCAATAAATTAAGTAAGGCAAGATTTAAATCTTAGAATTTTACATTTCAAATGTTATAACTCATCAAATTAACACACAAGGATTCACATAATAGAGAGCGTTTAGGTTTGATGCACTGTCTATAAAAGAATCATAAAGATATTGCTGAGTTTGTTGCAAATAAGTACTAAAACATTTAAATTTGAATTTGAAATGAACCAGAATTTAAGTTCAAAACTTTAAATAAAAGATCATAAGGTTTTGGAAATTTAAACATACATTAATCATTAAACGATATCACATAGAGAATGACAATAGATCCCAATTAGAAAGGGTTATACAACAAGTTTAGCTAATATTTTTCAAATTCAAAATGCCCAAATCAAAAGAGGTTAAGTTTAAAACAAAATTTGAGTTTGAAAATTTTAACACAAGGTTACATATAGCTTATAGAACATTCATGCCAAAATTTATAAGCAACAAAGCAAGAAATATAAAGGTTAAGCATAAACTACCCCTTAATCTTAGGTTTAAAATAGAGGTAAAAGTATTTTGTTTCAAACTAAACTTTATTAACAAAAGTTATAGAGTTTGAAATCTAGTTTCTAACAAAACTAGTATTGCCATTTTTGAAATTTTCTGTGAATTGCTATGAATTTTACAAGACAGAACATGCACACACATGAAATAACAACCCTTCCTATTACAACCAGCCCCTACGTTTAACAGATAACCCCCTGGAAAAACTTCAATCGTTGCAATCGAGTCCAATGGCCATGGCCGGCGGTGGGGGCTCGGGTCCGGCCAAAATTCCGGCCATGGGGTCGACGGCGGTGAGGGGCAAGGGGAGGGAGAGCACGAGGGGACCTTAGGCTACCCACCGGTGGTCTTGGAGGGGCTCGAGGTGGCCGGAGATGGGCTGCCCACCGGAGGCCGAGCCGGCGGCCGGAGGTGAGTGGCGGCGTTCGCGCTCCGGCGTCCAGGGGAGGAAGGACCGGGCTGGGGAAGATGCAGTGGAGGATGGGGAGCTGATGGCGCTACTGGTTTGGGGAGGGAGAGGGCGGAGGTGCGAGCTCCACGGTGGACCGAGGTCTCGGCGGCGCTAATGGAGGATGGCGTGGTTCTGTACGCGCGCGAGGAGGTCCGGGGCGGCCTTTTATAGGCAATTGAGGTGGGAAAGGGGAGCACGGCGAGCAGGGCATCGGTTTGAGGTTGCTACGGGGGGGGGGGTGAACCACAGATGCTCGGCGGCGACAGAGGCGCCGGCGGGCGGCGTTGCAGTGCCGCAAGGCAGCATGGCGCGCAGGCGAGGCGCCAGCAGGGGGGGTTAGGGCGGTCGAAGGACTGGGAGGTGACGCGTGGACGAGGGGAGAAACAGGAGGTGGGCGCCGGCGACCATGGGCGGTTCACTGCACCAGTGGCAGAGGCGCCAGGTGTAGAGCAGAGGGCAGAGACGTAGGGAGGAAGAAGGGGGAAGAATGAAGCCGAGGACCATTTTGCAAATCCAAAGAAAAATAGGGACTTCACTGTAAAGACCTTGTAACTTTTAAACCAGTGCTCAAGTGGAGATGGTCCAAAAAGCAAAAGTGCATAGTCTTTCAAACTCTACAACTTCTCTTTAAGGTTCATCTGCAGTTGAGCAATAGTTTTGAAGATACTATAAACTTAGTAATATTTTCAAATTTTTTGTAACTCCTATGGATAAAATTACTTTTACATATATACCCAAGGGTAATTTCTCATATTTTTGCAATTTAACCACAAGTTACCATCTTTTGCAAAACAACCCTCATGCTTTTAAACTTTTCCCTCCATTTCCACCCATTTTGCATAAAAGGACCTCTAGTTTAGTTTAATTACATAAATAACACTTTGTCCTTAACATTGCACATATTAAGCACACTTTTACCATACTTTGCACATAGAAACCTACCAAAACTCTAGGGTGTGATCAAGCTATTTACCTGAGTGTCACAACTGTCCACTTGTCGGCACCAGATGGACAGGAGGTCGCAGTCAGTGCTTCAGAACCTTCCGGAATTCTTTGTCAGATGGAGGCTAGACCCACGGATGGTATTCGCGTGGTGTCTGAATTCCCGGATGTCTTTCCGGATGATTTGCCAGGTATGCCGCCTGATCGCGACATTGAGTTTTTTATTGATCTCTTGCCTGGCACAGCTCCGATTGCTAAGTGGCCCTATCGTATGGCACCCGTTGAGCATGAGGAAGTTAAGAAGACTATCGACGAGTTGCTAGCCAAGGGTTATATCCGTCGTAGTTTCTCTCCTTGGGCTTTTCCTGTATTGCTTGTAGAGAAGAAGGATGGCGCGAAGAGGTTGTGCGTCGATTATCGAGATCTGAACGTAGTTACCATCAAGAACAAGCATCCATTGCCCCGTATTGAGGATCTCTTAGATCAGCTCCAGGGTGCTTGTGTATTTTCGAAGATTGATCTGCGTTCGGGTTATCATCAGCTGAAGATTCATCCCGAGGATATCCTGAAGATGGCATTCACCTGCAAATATGGGCTATACGAGTATACGGTCATGTCCTTTGGCTTGACCAATGCTCCGGCTTTCTTCATGCATCTGATGAACAAGGTTTTCATGGATTATCTGGACATCTTTGTGGTGATATTCATTGATGATATCCTGGTATATTCCAAGTCAGAGGCAGAGCATGAGAAACATCTGAGGCTTGTGTTACAGAGGCTCAGAGAGCACAAGCTGTATGCCAAGCTCAGCAAGTGCGAATTCTGGATTGATGAGGTTCCATTCCTCGGTCATGTCATCTCCAAGTGAGGTATTGCTGTGGACCACGGCAAGGTGAAGGATGTACTTGATTGGGTAGTGCCACAGACGGTGAAGGAAGTCCGCTCTTTTCTGGGCTTAGCAGGATATTATCGGAGGTTCATTGAGAATTTCTCCAAGATTGCAAAGCCTTTGACTTCCTCGCTAGAGAAGGGTGTGGATTTCTCTTGGATTGATGAGCGTCAGAAGGCCTTCGAGGAGCTGAAGAAGAGGTTAACTACGGCGCCAGTCCTTACTCTGCCAGACCAGAGCAAGAGGTTCACAGTGTATTGTGATGCTTCGAGGGATGGTCTTGGTTGCATTCTGATGCAGGAAGGCAGAGTTATAGCTTATGCTTCGCGGCAGTTGCGCCGGCACGAGCTAAATTATCCCACTCATGATCTGGAGTTAGCCGCAGTTGTGCATGCTCTGAAAATATGGAGGCATTACTTGTTTGGATAGAGGTGTGATATTTACACCGATCACAAGAGCCTCAAGTACATTTTCACTCAGAACGAGCTGAACATGCGGCAGAGAAGATGGCTAGAGTTGGTCAAGGATTATGACCTAGAGATTCAGTATCATCCGGGCGAGGCCAATGTTGTAGCAGATGCTCTGAGCAGGAGGAGCTATGTTAACATGGCCGTGGCTTTTCAGATGCCTCAGGAGTTATGCGAGGAGTTTGAGCAGTTAAGTCTGGGTTTCTTGCATCACACCTCGAGTGCGTCATTCGAGGCAGAACCCACTCTAGAGGTGGAGATCAGGCAGCATCAGAAGGAGGATAAGAAGCTGCAGGAGATCCGTGAACTGATCAAGATTGGGAAGGCACCTCATTTCAGTAAGGATGATCAGGGTACCTTGTGGTACAAGGGCCGGATATTTGTGCCGGATGTAGAGTATCTCAGGAAGCTGATCTTGAGTGAGGCTCATGATACAGCATATTCCATTCATCCGGGCAGCACGAAGATGTATTATGACCTCAAGGAACGATTCTGGTGGTATGGAATGAAGCGTTCCGTTGCGGAGTACGTGGCTATCTGTGACACTTGTCAGCGTGTCAAGGCAGAGCATCAGAGGCCAGCAGGCCTATTGCAGCCATTGAAGATTCCAGAGTGGAAATGGGAGGAGATCACTATGGATTTCATCGTTGGTTTGCCTCGTACTCAGAAAGGGTACAACTCGATATGGGTAGTAGTGGATCGGTTGACGAAGGTCGCTCACTTCATTCCGGTAAGCACTACTTACTCTGGTGCTAGACTCGCAGAGTTGTACATCTCCAGGATCGTCTGTCTGCATGGTGTTCTGAAGAAGATCATATCTGACCGAGGATCTCAGTTCACTTCACGGTTTTGGGAGCAGTTGCATGATTCGTTGGATACGAAGCAACGCTTCAGTACCGCTTACCATCCTCAGACAGATGGGCAAACAGAAAGAACCAACCAAGTGTTGGAGGATATGCTTCGAGCCTGTGCTATTCAATATGGTACCAGCTGGGATAAATGCCTGCCGTATGCAATGTTTTCATACAACAACAGCTATCAGGCCAGTCTGAAGCAATCTCCTTTCGAGGCCATGTATGGTTGGAAGTGCAGGACTCCGCTGTATTGGGATCAGATTGGCGAGAGGCAGGTGTTTGGTCCAGATATTGTTGAAGAGGCAGAACAGCTGGTACAGCAGGTGCGAGAGAACCTGAGGGTCACCCAGACTCGTCAGAAGAGTTACGCGGATGTTCGTCGTCGAGATCTGACCTTTGCAGTGGGTGATCATGTGTACCTGAAGGTCTCGCCGATGAGAGGAATCTGCAGGTTTAATGTGAGAGGGAAGCTAGCCTCTCGATACATTGGTCCGTTCAAGGTGTTGGAACGGAAGGGTGAGGTGGCATATCGTTTCGAGTTGCCTCCGAATCTCTCGGGAGTACATGATGTGTTTCATGTGTCTCAGCTGAAGAAGTGCTTGAGGGTACCGGAAGAACAAGCACCGATAGAGGGGTTAGATGTGCAGGAGGATCTGACCTACACCGAGCATCCGGTGAAGATTCTGGAGACGTCTGAGAGAGTTACTAGGAACAAGAAGATCAAGATGTGCCGTGTTCAATGGAGTCACCACACGTAGGATGAGGCTACTTGGGAGCGAGAAGATGAGCTGAGGAAGACGTATCCCGATCTTTTTGCTAGCTAGCCTATTCGAATCTCGGGACGAGATTCCTGTAAGGGGGGTAGGTTTGTAACACCCTAAGGTAAAATTTTGAGATTTATAATGAATTTAATTGGGCTCCAGTAATTTTCTAAGGATTTATTTTGCCTAGCTTGCATTTATTTATAATTTAATTCACAAAGAATTAAAATCTATTTTAGCTCAACATGTTTGTACATTCATGCTGGTGCATAAGTTTTATTTGGTTGAGTGCATAGGAGTTGAATTCAAATTTGTGTTGAATTCAAATGGATTTCAGTTGGTTCGAAAAGGAAAAGGAAGGAAACAGGAAAGTAGGTCAGTCATTCCTTCTTTTCTCAGTCATTTCCTTCTTTCTCAGTCATTTCCTTCTTTCTCAGTCATTTCCGCAGCCCCCTTCTTTCTCAGTCATTCCCTCAGCCCGACCCCATCTGTCGGTGACCATCTCCTTCCTTTCCTTCTTCTTCCCCGCGCCGGTTCTCTCTGTTCTGCCCCGCCGTGCCGTCGCTGCACGTGGCCCCACTCCACCCCGTACCCGAGCACGAGCCCATCGGCCAGTCTCCCGTGCGCGCCCTCCTTCCAGAAGCTTCCTTCCCCGAGCCAGGATCGCGCCAAGCGGTTGCACGATCCGCTTCTCCCGCGCGGATCACGGCCGCAATCTCCACCGGGGCACGCACGCCCAAACCGCCGGCCCCATCCTTAATTGGCCCCTGTAACCCATCCCTTAAACCCTCCTTGTGCCCTACCGCCGCACTGCAGCCGCCCCGAATCCCTAGCACCACCGGCCGTTTGCTCCGCCGTGCAGCACCTCTGCTCCACCATGGGCCGGCCGCCCTGTTGCGCTCCAGCCCCGGCCAACCCCCACCTTAGCTTCGCCTCACTGCCAGGAAGCTCCCCGAGGCTTCCACCCTCGACCCCGAGTCCTGCCCGCGCTAGAATCGAGCTCGAGGACCGCTACCGGTATCCTGCTCCGCTCTTGCGATTCCTTGCCGTTGGTGATCCCCTGACCTTCCTAACCCCCATAGGACCTCCGCAGGATCTCCACGAGCTGACCCACGGTGACCAGAAGCACGGAGGCCCCTGCATCGTCTTCCTCCGCGAGCGCCGCTCGTCCCCGCCGCTCGGCCCTCGCCGCCGACCACCCTGCACTGTTTCTCCGGCCAGTTCGAGCCCTCGGTGAGCACCACATCATTCCCCTGGTCCTTTTGCGCTAGATGTCATGGACCTTAGCCCGTTTCCGTAGCTGGAACGCCGCACGCCGGCGAGCTCCGCCGCGCAAACCCGCTACCGCCGCCGCACGCGCAATCCCGAACAACCCCGAGGCCCACAAGTGCCTCAGGTGGATCACGCGTGTCACGCTGATCGCGACAGACTCAAGCCCTAATCGATTTGACCCCCAGAGCACCAAGATCTCCAAGCTCCGGTGGCGCACCGCCGCGGAAACCAATCTCCGGCGACCCCCCCCCCCCCCCCCGCCGGCCACGTTCTGTCAGATCGGACCGGTCCGATCCAGATCGGACCATCCGAACTGGAACGTGTCCGAGTCGTCAGATCTAGATCCAACCATCCAGATTAGAAGATACCCCTTCGGCCTGGCTATTTTGTTAAAGAGCCCCTGGGTTTTCTCGAAATCAACCCGCAGTCCACCTCCGTTCAAAGATAATTCCAGTTAAGCCCTATTTTTGCACCGAAGCCCTTGAACTTTCCAGAAATAGGGTCTGCTGTCCCTGGACGCGTGGTTTTGCAGTCTAAACCCGAAGTTTATGGGTTAATTTCGTTTTAGCCCTTAGTTTTTGCGCAGAACCCCTTGGGAATTTTTGTTTTCTTACAGAAAGGTCCCTAGACCTTGTTTTAGCCCTAGTTTTCACGTCTTAGCTCTATTTTAGTTGGTTTTCGCGCTCACGCGATCGTTATAACACGTAGAATAATTCTATCAGAGTTTTGTGTGCTATTTTTCTATATTGTTGTACTGTTTCTTATTTTTTTCTATTTGTTTGCATGTATCTGTATATGCTGGACCATGTTTTGGCGTTGCGATCGTGAGTAGACGCTGAGCCTTTGGACGAGTACCAGGAGCCCCTTTCTTCAGAGCCCTTTGAGCAGCAGCAGGAGAACTGTGAGGAAGGCAAGTATAACATGAACATCCTATCACTTTTAAATACAATTTCATACTGCATTTTAATTCTGTATGCCTATAAGGACTTCCTAGCCACCTTATCCTTTATATATATACCTTGGTTTGCATTTTGGTTAGTTGTGCTAGGTGCTGCTCTCTCACCCATCTCGGTCCTTTTGAATTAAATTTGATTAATGGTTATATGCAACTTAATTCTGGAAGTGGCCCTTTGTGTTGTGTGCTTGAGTGGCTCACGTCTCCTTAAAATATGTTTTTGTTAGAAACATGGTTTAGGGGGCCAGCACGGTGCTTAGTGCTTGGTTGGCCACTCTCCATAAGGACCGGTTCATAGAGTGACAACCTGGGACAACCGCGCAACCACAAGACTGGAATGGGTTGGTCTTGACTTACTAATTAGGTCATTTTGGTTTGGGAGTAACTTACCTGCAGGGCAAGAGGGGTGGTAAGCTTCAATGGTCCCTGCTCCTCCGGCTTGGTCTGTGACGTGTGTCTTGTACCCTCGGAGGTGGGCCCCATCGTCGCTGATCCAGAAACCTTAACGGTTACACCTTACTAACGTGATCCTTTGTAACGGTCTCGTAGTGTGCTTGCTAGTCATCTCACCTAAGGAAGTGTGATGAACAACTAGCATAGCTCACGACTTGTGGGTAAAGTTGTGCAACCTCTCGAGAGTGTAAAACTGGTATACTAGCCGTGCTCACGGTCATGAGAGGCCCAGATCCTCCATCTAATTAGTGGGTTGTACCTTGGTGGTTTGGCTTGGTTTTCAGTAGTCTCATGTTAATCCTGATTAATTATTATGTAACTTGGGTTATGGTAATTCATCCACTTGTAGTAAAGAGCTTAAATAAAATTTACCAAGATTAAAAGCTAATGCAGTTGAGTCAGCTAACCTTAGAGCCTCATAGTTTGTGTTATATTTGCTGAGTACAAGTTGTGTACTCACACTTGCCTCTTCCTCTCTTTTGTTCTCTCTGGGATATCTTCGACTGCTGCTCAGTACCAGGCGACGTGGAGGACTACATCAGCGGACTCGACGATTTCTAGGCGTTGTCTCCCAGCCGACGTCCCTGTGGCGCCCTATTCTTCATGTATTTATTATACGCTTCCGTATTTCTTGAACTGATCCTTGATTTAGTTGTAATCAAGATATTCATTTATAATTTATACGCTTTTATTTCGAGATACATGTTGTGATATCTTGATGATTCTGTTGTATATATGCGTGACTTGATCCTGGCGCATATATGATTGCTCGATTTATGTTCTTATAAATCGGGTGTGACATTGATCCCTTTGCCACATAGAGTAACAAGAGCAACTTTGTGATTATTAAAGATGATATTTGGCTAAAGATTCTACCATGCTTGAATAGTTATAGGTGCTTATCTAGAATGGTTAATCACATAGAACTTGAAAGCTAAAATTTGAAATTAAGGATCTACTCTTTGTTGCTTTTCAGCTGAAAACTCTACCCACAACCATTAAAGCCTTCATAAGTCTAGTTACATGGCTAAGTATACCATGAACGGGTAAGCCTTGCTGAGTATTAGCATACTCAGTCTTGCATTGTGACTTTTTGTTCAGGTAATCCCCCTGATGACTCTGCTCTGCCTATGCCGTGGCCTTACCCTCTGCCCGATGGTTGGTCCGTGGAGTGGGACCCGTCCCCGGCCAACACAGATCCTACCGAGTGATATCATGCTAGGGCTAGCATGATATCCGTGCCGGCGATGTGTATAGTGACCGTGTTTTAAACTCGGCTGCCATGACTTGAAACTTTAAACTGTTTTGTAATAATTCCCATCAGATGGGAACTAAAGTTACTTTTAAAAGACTCATGTAATATACCTACCTGTGATGTAAAATGTGATGGCACTTGTATCTCTGGACTCGCCTTCGTGCGAGGTACCTTGTTTGAAGTACTCATGTAATATACCTACCTGGGACGTTACCCGACAGGCCAATGGATTATACCGTTTGAAGTACGCTGGAGTCCTTAAGAGTGGACTCGCACACTTGAGCTGGTGTAATTCAGATTGGTTCTGCCACAGTGACGACGGCGGAGAAGATGAACACCAGCAAGCGTCTGGGAGGCCAAATTGAAGCTTAAAAGTAGTCAAGTGAAGGACGGTGAGCTTTGCAGGGTTGAGGTGAAGCTACGGGAGGGGTTGTCATGGGTTGGGAGGAGCTGCGGTGGTCTGCCCATGGTGGACAGGGGGCTCGTCAGAGAAGAACTCGAGCGGTGACGGCGGATCCCGGGCTCGGGGTGAAATGCGAGTGCGAGAGAGAGTGAAATGGAGGGAGAGGGAGATACTGAATGCCTTAGATCAGCAAAGAAGGGTAAGGGAGGCACGCACGGTGTTAGCCACGATGGCGGCGAGGTGGCGGCTGGGCAAAGCTCGGGCAGAGGCGGGGCGACGTGGAGCGCGCGGGAGAAACCCAGAGGAGAGGAGCTAGGGCGGCGGCTAGCTTAGAGGTGATGCGTGGGAGCTACCAGAGCAAGAGGTGGCACCGGCAGAGCTGCAGCGGCGGTGAGCGGCGGTAGAGGGCAGCTCGGGCGGGCGGCAGAGCAGCGTGGCGTGCTCAGGGAAAGCCAGTGGGAAGGAGGTGAGGCGGTGGGCTGGCGTGGGGGCGACGCGTGGAGGCCAGGAGAGGCAGGGGGAGGCCTCGGGCGGCGCGGCACGACGGCCTGCGGCGGTGCTGCTGTGCGGCCGGGGGGGCAGAGGAAAAAGAAGGGGGGTGCCAGGGGCTGAATTGTAAGCTTTAAAAATTTCAGCGACCTCACTGTAAAGCTAGGTTTTCTCACTGTTTGATACCTCAAATGAGAAAATGGTCAAAATAAAAGTTGTAGAACTTTTCAAACCCTACAACTTTTATTTAGGTTCCAAAACCAAAAACTTAAAGGATAGAACTTTATTTTAAAACCTTGGACTAATTTCAAGCTTTCTAAAGTTTTTGTCCTTATTAGGTAAATTTCATGTAACCTCGGACTTAATTGCAAGTTTTTATGCAATGTAATGATGACTAACACTTTTACACTTTAGCTCTTAGTAAGAATTGGAAGTTACATTTGTAATTCAAATATTTTGCATAAAAGGACTCATATTTTTGAAAGATTACACCTAGGTCCTTATTTCCACACATTCACTCAATTTCACACAATTTAATACATACATTACACATTTTTTCCTAGTGTGTTACAATTTTGACACCTAGGGTGTCACATTTCCCCCCGGGGTAGAGATCATGTACGACCCCTTGGTTTGACAAGAATCAAGTCCTACTCGGGCAACACACTTGTCACTAATGAAGCTATGGGTTGCACCGGAATCAAATAGGATAATAACGGGTGTATAGTTGATAGAAAATGTATCCGTCATTATAGGGGTTCCTTCTGGAAGTTTTGCAAGGGTGGCGAAGTTGACTCGCCCTTTCCAGACTTGCATCACTCATTTCTTGCCCTTGCCCTGGTTATTCTAATTAAAGCCTTGCCCTTGAAAAGGCTTCCTGGGCCGAGGACAATCCTTGATAAATTGATCCGCACTCCCGCAATTGAAACAGCAGTAAGTGCTACTTCCTTGCTGAAATTGTTGAACATTTTTCCTGGGGCCCAACTGTTGCGGTGGTCGCGGAGGCACTGGAGGTTGATACCCTCCTTGCTGCTGAGGCGGGCGGAAAACCAATCTGCCAGGTGGGACATTTCATTGCAATGCTCTGAACTGCGCATTTAGAACAACTCGATACCTCAGTGGTTGAACACTCGAGGGTCCGGTAGGAGACTTCCATTTCTGCTCGGCACGATGTGCCATGATACAGTCTTCCTGGGTCAAAGCCATATTTACAAGTTCACTGAAAGTACTAGCCTTAACCAGGTTAAGGCGTTCCTTGAGCTTTGTGTTGAGACCTCGACGGAAACGCTCCTGCTTCTTGGCATCATTATCCACGTGATACCCCGCGTACTGGCACAGATGATTAAAAGTCTGTGCATATTGGAGTACAGTGTGGATGCCTTGTGTGAGTGCTAGAAATTCATTCAGCTTCCGCTCCATCAGTTCGAAATTCCTCCCAGGAGATAACATGGCCAGCGGGTTGCATGGCACAATGGTTACCCCACCAAATGTGGGCAGCGCCATGAAGTTGTTGAGCAGCGAAGTGAGCTTTACTCGAGTCCGCACAAGGTATAGTAAGAAGGGCAAACTTCGATTCAATAGTACAGAGCCAGGCATCAACATCAATAGGTTCTTCAGCTTTACTGAACAATGGAGGCTGGGTGCTGAAGAAATCTTGATAGCTTGCCACTTTAGGATTGATGTCATCACGACCTCCTCGTGGTTGTTGGCGATGCTGTTGTGCCTGCACTAGCAGATTGAGAAGCTTAGTCTGTCGTGCCATGACCTCTGCTAGATTTGGTGGTGGCGGTGGCGATTGTTGAGAACCGCTAGCTTGATATGGCCTGAATCCTTCAGGAGTTCCACGCGTAGCGCCAACCATCTAAAAAACATGGAAGGTGTCCATTACAACAGGCTATGCTTGCTTCCATTATCAGAGGTATGATGTATGGTACAACACATCGGAACAGCACAAGAACGATGATAAGCATACTCAATGAGGTCGAGAAATGTATACAATTCGCGTCCATCTCAGCAAATCAACTCAACAGTCATGAACAAAAAGGAAGAAATCTTAGATAAGGATGATGATTATAATGGCCAACTGGTAGTCATGATATATTACATAACCGTGGTAGTCTGTAAGATACATGAACAACTTAGAGTTTAACTACTGCAAGCCACAATATTACAACAAGTGGCCTTTCCCTAGTGGTCATCTTACACCTCTCCTATTTACACATGCTACACCATCTTGTCTAAAAGTCATCTAAATTGCCCAAAGAAGATTGGCTACCGGAAGAAGAATGATTGAGCTGAGGATTAGGTTCTGGATCTCCATGTTCCGAATCTATCTGAGACACGCCTTGAATTTCCTCGGGTTCTTCTTCTGAATCTTCCTCTTCTTCTTCTAGCTCATTCGGCACAAGAGGAGGCATTTGCTGTTCTTGGAGCATCTCAATATGTCCAAGGGCGTCACCTAATTCTTGGTTCAAGTCATGGACTTGTTCCTGCAAAAAGTCAATTATAGTGTTGCGCTGGAGAATTTGAGCATCACCTTCCAAGATCTGCACCTCCAAATGTCCAATGGTAGTATCCCTCCCGGCAATTCCTTGACCAAGCGAATGAATCTGGTCATCTTTTAGGGTAAGATTCCTATGAAAATCCTTGGCTAGATTCACCATATCGTCCATACACCTTTGCTTAAGTGACTGGAAGCGATACTGAGCGTTCATATACCTAATCACTTCCCTGAGGGTCTCCTCGGCTATATCTCCAACTAAACATCCGAGATAAGTTGTTCTGAAGGTTCACTCAGCATCGTGTGCAAAAACTGCCGGAAATAGTCCGATAGGGTAAGCTGCTACCGCATTTGGATGTTGTTCACAAAAAGTGGTAATAGCCTTGAGTGTTGCTGCTTCAAAAGCATCCGCAAGATGATATCCAGCAACCTCTATCTCAATAGATTGCCACTAAAGGGTAGGATGCAGGGGAATAGTGACAGTGGTACGGCATCGAGGGACTCCGACCTCAGTAAACTCATGACCCTTATACTGGGGTGGATCCGGGTAGTGATAGATACGAAGTGTATCCCACAGAATTCTCGGAAACCCTTCCCAGTACAGGCAGTCAGTGTGAGCATATCCCTCAGCATCCCAATAGATCCTCTGAACATCTGCCATCTTAATCAAAAGGATTCAAATGTTAGATAGGATATAAATTTCCTAAACTTTCATAATGGTTGTGGAAAGATGTGAGTCAGGCCGATGAAAATGCTGGAATGCATCATAGTATCCATCCGACTAAGAGCTCACAAGATAAAGAAATGACACATCTGATTCTGATAATAGCAAAGATTGGACATCATATGGATATTATAGATCTTGAGAATGAAACAAAAGATGCTAAGATAATAACCCTATGGCTGTCCGTATGACCATTTCAGACTGCACTTGTAAATAACAACACTCTAGGTATCCTTATGACAACATGAGCACGAACAATAGTTCAAAGATGCATGCACGTACTACGTCCTCACAAACAAAAATAACTGCCAAATATCTTTGGACTTACGTGGTTAGTTATGGTGGCATAATATAGATACGTCTCTCCCTATAATATCTAGTCGACAAATCCTAACCGTTCAGAACCTATCGATTCGTGATTAGCGTACCTGCAGAAAAACCACAATTGTATAACGTGAACCTTTCATGCCAGCATGTCATGAAAGCGTGCCCAAACATTACTGTTTACTATAGAAACAGTATCTGTACAATTACCGCCGTACAGACAACGTTAACATATGTTATCGAAACAACGTATTCACGGGGGTACCGCAAAATGCGGGGGTATGAACAGCGATCACCATACCCTGCGCCTAACCATATACTCCCAATATAGTCAACCTAAGTTGGTATATTGGCAGCATCTCAAGTAGGCCACTGCTTAAGAAACAGCGTTCGGTTCGCATCACCGACGGGAAGGCTAACTCCCCAGTTAGCTAAGGATCCTTACCTTCTTACCTCATCGTCGAAGGTGTCGTTACAAAATGTAAAGTTGATTGTACATAAATTAAGTTTTAACAGAAAGGTAATGCTAGAAGTTAGAGTTTATATACATATATATACTATAGCCACCTCTATTTCCCTTATAAACATTACCCTAGGGCTTTACGTACTAAGCACAATCCTTAACGAAACCAACGTAGTTTTGTAAAATACGTTGTTGGTCCAATTTTATACTAAAAGCATTTTTAAGGCAATTCATATCCCCGGTGTACACTTGTTAGCTCTGATACCAGCTGTGGCAGAACCAACCTAAATTACACCGGCTCAAGTGCGCTGATCCTTTCTCGGAAGGCAGTAAGGACTCAACTGCACTTCAAACGGTGTAACCCCGTGGTCTGTTGGGTAAAGTCCCGATAAAATCACCTAACTCAGGATCAAAACATGGTACCTCGCACGAAGGCGAGTCCAGAGATACAATCACTGAAAATTTTACATCGCAGGCATAATATTACATTAGTATTCATAAATATATAGTAGCAAGACCTAACTAGTATGATTTTATACAAAACTGTTCAAAGTTAGAGTATATGCAGCGGAAAATAAAACACGACACTACCAGACATCGCGAAATGGATATTGAGCTAAGCCCAAGCTCAACATCACTCGGAGGGATCTGTGTTGGCAGGGGATGGATCCCACTCCATGGACTAACCATCAGAAAGGGCATAGGGCCAGGGCACAGGCAGAGCAGAGTCCTTAGGGGGATTACCTGGAACAAAAGTCACATTGCAAGGCTGAGTATTCTAATACTCAGCAAGGCTTACCCGTTTCATGGTATACTTAGCCATGTAGCTAGACTATGAAGGCTTATAATGGTTCTGGGTATAGTTTCAGCTGAAAAGCAACAAAGAATAGATCCTTAATTTCAACTTTTAGCTTTCAGGTTCTAGTTGGTTATCCATTCTATGTAAGCAACTAAAGCTAATCAAGCATGGTAGAACTTTTTAAACAATCATCATCTTTGATCATCATAAGGTTGCTCTTATTACTCTATGTAGCAAAGGGATTAAGTAGTCTCAATCTCCGCGAGAAACGGACGATTCTGAATCGAATTTCAAACCTTGCAAGGGTAAACCTAACTCACACGCTTGGAACATTCAATGATTGTTCCGAAGCAACCATTTGCCTTTCATTCCGACACGTGGATCAGTGCCACCACAAGCGACTGTAGGACCATACGCACATCCAATATGCAGGACATACGCCTGTAGCGTGACTACATGACCGTACTCCTGTCCGCTGTGCGGAATGTACTCCTGCATGTTGGTGCGTGTGCGAAAAACCAAATTACGAGAGGTGGGGGGTATGTCCACTCCTCGGGCCAATTGGTTACTAGGCTTACCGCTTACCATATTTTCATGGCATGTGGCTAGTACTTTCAAACGCTTAACCACCGCTACCACACACTGCGACCTTATCAATTTTTTATCAACACAGATGAGATTTTTGCCAAAGTCATGAATCACAATCACAACCCCATCTGTCATCCTTATAGTGGTTGCAGGAATGTAAACATTTCAACTCCTATAAAGGTCACGAGTGACAGGAAATCACTCGACTTCTGTCGGTCCTATTAGCTTAGCAGCTAGTCAAACTTAGGTTCTCGTATTCAATATATAGGTTCCTAGGAATATACAACTAAGGTTTCAATACAATTCTTGAAAACTTAAATCCACAAGTAGATATACATGAATATATAAATTGCAGTGTAGTAAAAATAGCGGTTTATGTCCGGGGCTTGCCTTCGCTGGTGGGGCTAGGGTCAGAGATGTCACTACTAAAAGTATCCGAACCAGGGTTCGGGGTTTCTGTTAGATCTCTGGTGACGTTCCCGAGGTCTTCAGAAATTCCTTCTTCTGGTTCCGGGATCAGCTAGTAATCTCTGTCAGCGAGAGTTGTCGAGTCTATATGATATGCAAACATCACAGTTGAGGAAATGCATACACTTCCATTTCATTTCACGATAAAGTTGCAATCCAACAAGTTAATTAAACTTCTTCTACGGGCAGTCATTTATCGAGTATTAAATTACATTACCTAATTTCATCAGATAACCTACTCAATTACTCTAAACTATCAAACTAATGACATTAAACACATGGAAAAGACTCTAATTCATTCATTAAACATCATTAGTTGATTTAATTAACTAAATTACTCATTTAATAAGAGTTGGGGTTATTATTTTAATTCTTGGTCAAATAATAAAACCCTAAGTTAGGAGTGATTACTAGTGCTATAAAAATTAGTATCAATAGGTCTAATTGAAATAAGCTCGTCATATAATTTTTAGAACATTTTATGCAGAATAGCAATCAGAATAATTAATTTAAGCAAACAATATTTAGATCATGAACTATTTTTCTAGTTAGATCTATTGCAATCCTAAGGATAAAAATTTTATTGGAAAAAAAGTTGATCTAAATCTAGGCTACTGTGATTTTATCAAGATTTTTATCCTTATAGCAATTATGCTATAAAATAAACGTAAGAACAGCATTGTTATATTGAGATCTATTTATATTAGATGTTTTACACCGGATCTTGTGCTGCAATTTTGTGAACATGTTACACTACTCAAAAGTAACACTCTCATTTAATTTCATAAAATTTCATAAACCAAAACTATTATTCATGAATTATCTTTGAATCTAAGCCTAAATTCATAACTCAAGCTACTCTATGCTACTGATATTCAAAATTTTATCATGGATTACACATGCTGAAAGAAAGTTAGAGTAAACTTTTCAGCTACAAACACTAACAGATTCATCTTGGAATAAATTCTAAATCTTTCATCAATATAAAACAAAGATACTTAAATATTATAGCTAGGAAACACTTCTGAGTCTACAAATTTTACATAAAGCTATACATGAGACACACATCCTATGTTTCAAATGTCAACAGCAGCTTAGCTATGGATCAAGAGATCTAATTAGCACACCCATTTCCTAGTATTTATTCTAATTCAAAATATTCATTTATTCAGCTCAAGGCTATAACACAAAAGTTGTAGAGTTTACTTCAGTGATTCAAACAAAATAGGTTTGGAATTTTTCTGAATTTTCTACCATTTCCTACCAATTTTCAAAGATCAGGGATTTGAATTGAAGAGAGGGGCTGGAATCTTGCAGCTAGGCCCTCAGAAAGATTTAGATCATTGCAATCGACTCCCTGGTTCGCCGGGGAAGAAAAGCTGAGACTTGTCAGCCAAATTCTAGCGATGGTGGTCACCGGCGGCGAGGGGGAACCAGCCAGGAAGGACCAGGGGACTAGAGCGGACCTTGCTGGGGGCGATATGAGGGTCGGGGTCAACCAGAGGAGGTGGAACAATGACGACCCGAGGCGGCGGCGACGGAGCTCGACTACGGCGGCGGTGTTCCGGCGTGGTGGCTCATCGGCGGTGGATCGGAGGTGGGGGAATAGCTCCAGGGGGTCAAGGCGGTTCTTTCGAGCTACTTGTTGGGAGCTAGGACGGCCGGACGGGTGGGTCCCCACGGCGACCCGGGACGGCGGCGTGGGGGGAGCTCGTCGGCGAGGTGGATGCGGTGCTCAATGGTGGCGATCGAGGGGCTAGCGAGCTTCATGGGATCACAACGAAGCTGCTAGAGGTGATGGTGTGGTTCGAGAAGGGGCGGGGCGAGCTGTCGACGGCGGCCCGAAGCGGCTCGGTCGGGCGGCGGAGGTTCGGCGAAAGTAGTCGAGCAGAGGAAAGAAGAAGGCAACAACGGGCGCGTGAGGGGGTAGAAGAACTCGAGAAGTGACTTGGAGCGTGCTTCAAGACCAGGAGAGGGCACGGCGAGCAGTAGCAGCTGCTGGCGGCCGACAGCGTGCGTGGTGGCCGCGGGCAATGCTCGGGCAGAGGCGAGGCGGCGTGGCGCGTGCGGAAGAGGACAGCGGGGAAGCGCTGAGGCGGTGGCTGAGCTCCCTGGCGACGCGTGGAGCGGCACTGGAGCAGGAGCTGGCCTCGGGCGGCGCGGCAACGGCGGCCGGCGGCGGCGCTGCTGCGGCGGCAGAGGAAACAGAGGAGGAAGAGGGGGGGCAGGGGCTGATGTGCAGTTTCAAAAACTCTAGGGACCTTGATGTAAAACTAGATTTTCTCACTATTTTATATCTCAAATGAGAAAATGGTCAAAACAAGAATTGTAGAACTTTTCAAAACCTACAACTTTTATTTAGGGTTCAAATTCAAAAACTCAAAGGATAGAGCTTTATTTTAAAACCTTGGACTTAATTCAAACTTTATAAAGTTTTTGTCCTTATTAGTGTAAATTTCATATATTTTTGGACTTAATTGCAAGTTTTATGTAATCTAATGATGACTAACACTCTTACACTTTGACCCCTAGTAAAATTGGAAGTTACATTTGTAATTCAATTATTTAGCATAAAAGAACTCATATTTTTGAGAAGTACACGTAAGTCCTTATTTCCACACATTCACTCAATTCAATATCTGCATTACACTTTCTTTCCTCATGTTTTACAATTTTGACACCTACGGTATCACAGTACTCCTATGCTTCAAGCTATAGAAATTAATTATGATGCTAGTAAAGTTAATTGGTTTAATTTATAATAAGTAAATTTGAATTCTTGGAATTCAAATCTGTTGTTTATGATGTATTGAATGTAAGTTTTTGGATTGCAACTTTATCGTGAAGGAAAGTTATTGACTTAATAACCACTTAATTCATATCCTTGCATATCATGTAGAATCGACAACACTTGATGACAGAACCTACCAACTAGTCCCGGAACCCGAAGAGGGTATTTCTGAAGATCTGGTGAACGTCGCCGAGGATCTTACTGAAGCCCCCAACCAGGTTCAGAAGATATTGACATTCCTGACCCCAGCCCCACCCAAGAAGGCAAGCCCTAGTGTATAACCCAGTATTCTAAAAATTATGCACTTATATTGCTATATATCTATCTTGTGCATTAAGTGCTAGGAGTTGCTATGAAACCCTAGTTGCATGAAGCCTAGGAACCTATGTAATGTTTCCAAGTCCTTATCGAGTAGAGTCTTTGCTAATAGGACCGGCAGAAGTCGAGTGATTTCCTATCACTCGCACAATATAGGAGTTGATTGTTTACCGTTCTGCAATCACTATAAGGATAGCGGACGGGGTTATGAACAATATCATGACTTGAAGGAATACCCCGTCTGTGTTGGTTTAAGTTTGATAAGGTCGCAGTGTATGGTAGTGGTGGTCAAGTGTTTGAAAGTACTAGCCACATACCGTAAATATGGTACGCGGTAAGCCTATTACCTGATTGGCCTGGCAAGTGGACTTACCCCACCACTCGAATTTTGGTTTTTGTCACACACATGCACCGACATGTGGGAGTACGTTCTGCATAGCAGACAGGTGTACGGTCGTACATTCGCGCTGTAGACGTATGTCCTGCACAGTGAATGTGCGTATGGTCCTGCAGTCGCTTGTGGTGGCCCTGATCCACGCCCCGGAATAAGATGGGAACGGTTGCCTAGAAAGTTAAGTTTCTGAGCATGTGAGTTAGTATCCCTTCCAAGGTTATGAAATTCGATTGAGAATCGTCCGTTTCTCGCGGAGATTGAGACTGCTTAATACTTCTACCACATAGAGTAATAACAGTAACAGTTAATGGAATAATTTTGATGGATGCTTAATATCCACCTTGCTTGACTAGTATAGGTGCTTACCTAGAATGATTAAAAGAAACTAGAATTTGAAAGCTAAAATATGAAAGTAAGGACATATTCTTTGTTGCTTTCCAGCAAAACAAAACTAGAGCCGTTCAACCTATCATGGTCTAGTTAGGGGCTAAGTATACCCAATTGTCAGGTAAGCCTTGCAGAGTATTAGTATACTCAGCCTTACTAGTAATATGGTTTTCAGGTCTGTCGTTCGTGACCCAAGTGGATAGTCTGACTTGGCCCGGCACTGTTCCGCTTGGCTGGTCCGTGGAATGGGATCCGTCCCTGGCCGGCAATGACCCTTCGGAGTAACGCCATGCTTTGGGCTGAGTATGGTGCCTACCTCTGCGATGTATGTAGCCACGTTGTTTTTTTCGCTGCTAACTCTAAATACTGCCTGGTAAACTTGAAGTTTCGAGTAATGCTTGTATAAATTTGTATTAGCAAGGATGAAACAAAACCTGATGTAATAATGTTTAATTATCCTGTGGTGTAAAAGTTGCGAGCTGTTGTAAGGCTGGACTCACCTTCGTGCGAGGTAAACCTGCATCGATCCTGTGTAACCGTGGTTGAATCGGGCGGTGACCCGACAGACCATTGGGTTGTTCCGTTTGAAATGCGTTGAGATCATGTCGCCTGTATAGTGATGGTCTGCGCACTTGAACTAGAATAATTCAAGCGGTTCTGCCACAGCTGGTATCAGAGCTGTATGTTTACTTTTACAGCCGGTACCAAAGGTATAAGGGTACCCAGGATTACAGCAGCTCTTAAAAATACTTTCAGAATAAAAATTTGTTTAACAAAAGAGTTTATAAATTACTTTGGACTCGTTAAGGTTTGTGCTTAGATCGTAAAGCCCTAAGGGTTTATATGGGAGTTATTAGGTGGCTAGTAATATATATAGTACTACTCTAACTTCCAGCACTATATTTTTGTCAAAATTTACTTTCAAGCACAACCGATCTTAGACTTTACATTCGGGTGTGTCGTTGCTCGATGTTGAAGTAAGAAGGTAAGGATCCTTAGCCAACTGAGAGAGATTGGCCTTCCCGTCGGTGATGCGAACCGAACGTTGTTTCTCAAGCAGTGACTTACTTGAGATGCTGCCAATATACCAACAATTAGTTGATCATATTGGGAGTATATGGTTAGGCACAGGGTATGGTGATCGCTGTTCATACCCCCATTTTATACGGTACCCCCGTGAATACGTTGCAGACGTAACGTATGTTAACATTGTCCGTACGGCGGAAATTGTACGGATACTGTTTCTATAGTGAACAGTAATATTTGGGGACGCTTTCATGACGTGCTGGCATGAAAGGTTCGTGATATACAATTGTGGTTTTCTGCAGGTACATTAACCATGATTAATAGGTTAAGACGAATAGGATTTATCGACTAGTTATTATAGAGACAGAGACGTATGTATTGTGCCACCGAAATTAACCACGTAAGTCCAAAGATATTTGGCAGTTGTTTTTGGTTGTGAGGTCGAGTAGTACGTGCATGCATAATCCATGATCAAACAAAGTGAATGCATTGAATGTGTTGTTCTTTTAAGAACATCTAGAGTGTTGTCTATCCCCAGTACAGTCTCGATATGATCCTTGCGATAGCCTTAGTTGAGTGTCTCGGCATCTATTGTGTCATTCTCAAGATCTATAACATCCATCTGATTTCCTGTCTTTACTGTTACTAGAATCGGTTATCTTGTTCCATTGACCTTGTGAGTTCTCGGCAGGGTAATTGCATTCCAACCATCCCATGCATCTAACTCACATTTATTGTCCTAGTCTATTCAACCATTTGTTGAAAACCTTCAATCTCACCATTTGAATTCTTGCTTCAGATGGCAGAATTTCCAAAGATCTTTTGGGACCACGAGGGACATGCTCATACCAATGCCTTGCATTGGGAGGGTTTTCCACGTCTTTTGTGGGAGTCACTTCAGTTATTTTGCTACACCGAGCCCCCGCAATATGATGGAGTTGAATATAGTGAAGAGGGTGTTCCTCGGTGAAGAGTGAAGATGACCATCCCTCAACATCCTTTTCATTCTCTATGGCAGCCCATCGATATTAATGTGGTTGGTTATCGCCTCGTTGACACTATAGAAGCGGCAGTCCTTGAAGCTATCCACATTTTCTGCGACCAACATCCAGAAGAAGTTGCGGGGTATCCTATTGGCCTATTCCCTGCAGTAGATTCTCGTGACCTCGAGTGGGTTTTCCGAGTATCACATTATGGCCATTTGCTGGGAGATCTGGCCGAAGAGACATTATGTAGTACGCTTAGATTCATGAATGTACAACACCACTATCATAGCTCAAAGTCATCACAGAAATATTGACCAACAGGTTACTCAGATTGAAGAGCTCCAAGCCACGATCAACGCTAAAGATGAGGTTATCGCACAGCGAGACGAAACCATCACCCACCGAGAGGATCAGATCCTCGAGAGTGATACAATGATTCTCCAGCGCAACACCATTATCGAGTTCCTACAGGAGCAAGTCCACGACCTCACCCTTGAGCTTGACGACGCCATCGCCCACATCAATGTGCTCCATGAGCAGCCAGCACCTCTTGATGTACCTGAGGAGCCTGAAAGTGAAGATGAAGAAGAAGACCCGAAAGAGATTGAAGGAGTTTCAGATCTCGATTCTGAGCACGGAGATCCAGAACCTAACCCCCAACCCAATCATTCTTCTTCCGGCAGCTAGTCTTCTGTGGGCAACCTCGACGATTTCTAGTTCATCCGTATCATCGATATCCTAGATGTGTTTAGTGTAGAATAGTGTGACATAGGGAGTGAGCAGTCTAGTTTGACCAAGGGCCACTTTGTTGAATTATATGTGGCATGCGTATATACGGCTTAACTTACAATAAGCAGACCACCGGGATGTGATATATTAAGGACTACCAGTTTCTAATCCGCAACCTGAGTTTGTGTATCTTTGCACTTTGAATGTGTTGGTTAAACAGAATATGTGATACGCATATCTGTTAAGCTGCGGTATATCTTCTGAAAATGGGAGTAAGAATAGGTTGATTATAATGGACATCTTCCTTTGTTTTAAATGGTTGGCGCTACGCATGGAACCCCTGAAGGTTTGAGGCCGGACCAGGCTAGCGGTTCCCAACAACCGCCACCAGCACCGCCAAATCTAGCAGAAGTGATGGCACAGCAGACTGAACTACTTAATCAGCTAGTGCAGGCACAGATGAATCAATACCATCACCAGCATCGAGGTCGAGATGAACCTCCATCTGCCGGTTATCAAGACTTCTTCATCACACAGCCCCCACTTTTTGTAACACCCTAATGTAATTTTCCCTAATTTTAAGGAATATATTTGGGCTCAAATAAAATTTCCAGGGTTTTCTCTAATTTACCTCGCATTTAAAGTAATTTTATAACGCAAGTAATTAAAATTTATCATAGGATTAAATTGTTTGTGCATTCATGCTGCAGCATTATTTTAATTGTGTTGAATTTATAGGGTTTGAATTCAAATTGTATTTTGAATTCAAATAGTTTTGTTGGAATGTTTGAGTATAGAAAAGAAAAGGGAAAGAAGAAGGAAAGGAAGCAGCCCAAACCCTCTACCAGCCGGCCCAGCTCTTCCCTTTCCCCTCCTCTCCCCGCATGGGCCGCATCCCGGCCCAGTTTCCCCAGCCCCGCGCCTCTCTCCCCTCTCTCTCTTTTCCTCCACGGCCCAGCCCGAGCCAGCCATCTCCATCACGTGCGCAGCCGCCCACGGCCGCTCTCCCACCTTCCTTCCTCTGCCAGGCCGGCCCCACCAGTCACGCGCTTCTTCCCCCTCGCGCCCGCCTCTGTTTTTCCCCCGCCGGTCCAGCCTCTTGGTCGCTGGCCGTGGCCCGCACTGCCGCACCCTGGGCCCTCTCCTCTGTGTCACGCCCAGCCGAGCTACGCGCTGGCCTGGTTCCCGCGCCCAGACTCTTCTAGAAGGGCGCCGCGTTCGGATCAGGACGGGCCCCAACGGCCCGTGAGAAGCGGTAGCTCGGTTGATCCGCACGCCGAGGCTGCCAACCCTTCACCCTTCTTAGCCGCAGCTCTCTCGCGCTCCACCTCAGCCGCATCTACCTCTCCAACTTTCCCCCCGTGGCCTTGCGCCGCTGCACCGCCCCTCGGATTGGAGCCGCCGCCGTCGACCGAGCTCCTGCGCCACCGCGACACCACACCGGCGCCGCCAATCTTCGGCTCCTAACTGCCGTCGCAGCACCCCGGAGTGGTAAGGAGCACACCGCGCCCGTTCCTGTCCCCCTTCCCCCCCTCTGCGTGAGCGCGCCCCTTGTTACCGTGACTTTGTGCCGCCCTCCACCGTGGCGAGACCCAACCCGAGCCCGATCTGCCGCACGGACTGCCCAGATGGGTTCGTCGTCGTCCTCTCTCTCTCCCAGTGCCAGCCGTAGCTCGAATAGAGGCCGGAAGCGCCCAACCGCGTGTCCTCCGGCGCGCCCCAGTCACCCTCCGCCGTGCCCAGCAACCGCCGCCGCCGGAGCCCGGCCGGAGAGCCCTCAGTCGCTCGATCTGTGATGGACGCGTAGGATTAGATCCCGCATACCCCTTTGACCAGAACCCTCCGATCGCGATCCAACGGCTGAGCATCGCCCATACCGCTTCGGCCTTGCCTTTTTGCTAAAGAGTCCCTGTTCTTTTGGGAAAACAACCCGCGGTCCCCTGCAGTTCAATAACAATTGCAGTTTAGCCCTATTTCTTGCACCGAAGCCCCTGAGCTTTATAGAATTTGAACCGCAGTCCAAGCCCTGTATTTTCACGTGCTAGCCCCTGTGTCTATAGTTTAATTATGTTTAGGTCCCTGGTTTTAGCCCAGAACCCCCTGGAAGTTCTGTTTTTCCGCAGTTTAGTCCCTGGACCTTGTTTTAAGCGTAGATTTCGCGTCTTAGCTCCGTTTTAGGTGTTTTTATACCACGCGATCGTTGTAACGCGTAGAATAGTTCTAGGCCAGTTTTGTGTGCTATTCTATTGTATTGGTATACTGTTTCTTATAGTTTGCTATTGTTTGTGCATGTGTGTATGTGTGGACTATGCTTGATGATCGTGAGTAGACGCGGAGCCTTTGGACGAGTACCAGGAGCAGCTATCTTCTCAAGCTTTTGAGCAGCAGCAGGAGAACTTTGAGGAAGGCAAGTATAACATGAACCACCTATCACTTTTTAATACAATTTCATACTGCATTTTAATATTGTATACCTATAAGGATTTCCTAGCCACCTTTATATCCTTATATATATCCTTTGGGTTGCATTTTGGTTAGTTGTGCTAGCTTGCTGCGCTATAACATATCTTGGTCCTTTTTAATTAATTTGATTAATGGTCTTATGCAATCTAATTCTGGAGCCGACCCTCTGTGCTGTGTGCTTGAGTGGTTTGTGCGTCCTTAAAAGATGTTTTTGTTAGAAACTTGGTTTAGGGGGCCAGCACGGTGCTTAGTGCTTGGTTGGCCACTCTCCATAAGGACCGGTTCATAGAGCGACAACCTGGGACGACCGCGCAACCACAAGACTGGAATGGGACGGTCTTGACTTACTAATTAGGTCATTTTGGTTTGGGAGTAACTTACCTGCGTGGGCAAGAGGGGTGGTAGGCTTCAATGGTCCCTGCTCCTCCGGCTTGGTCTGTGCTGTGTGTCTTGTACCCCCGGAGGTGGGCCCCATCGTCGCTGATCCAGAATCCTTAGCGGTTACACCTTACCAACGTGATCCTTTGTAACGGTCTCGTAGTGTGCTTGCTAGCCATCTCACCTAAGGAAGTGTGATGAACCACTAGCGTAGCTCACGACTTGTGGGTAAAGTTGTGCAACCTCTCGAGAGTGTAAAATTGATATATCAGCTGTGCTCACAGTCATGAGCGGCCCAGATCCTCTTTTTGATTAGTGGGGTTACCAACCTTTGATTAGGGAGATTCCCCGGGTGGTTTGGTTTGGATGGTTCTCAGTAGTTCTTAACTAATATTGATTAATTTATTATGCAACCATGTTTATGGTAATTCATTCACTTGTAGTAAATAGCTTTAGTTAAATCTGCCAAGACTAAAAGCTAATGCAGTTGAGTCAGCCAACCTAGAGCCTCATAGTTTGTGTTATACTTGTTGAGTACGAGTTTGTACTCACACTTGCCTCTCTACTCTTCTGTTCTATTTTGGATATCTTCGACTGCTGCTCAGTGCCCGGCAACGTGGAGGACTACGTCAGCGGCTTCGACGACTTCTAGGCGTTTGTCTCCCAGTCGACGTCCCTGTGGCGCCCTACTCTTCATGTATCTCTTTTACGCTTCCGCAACTCTTGAACCGATTCTTGATTCGGTTGTAATAAAATAATTCATTTATGATTTATTTACGATTTATATTATTGTTATCCGTCATATGTGTTATGATATCTTGATGATTCTGTTATATATATGCGTGACTTGATCCTGGCGCATATATGATTGCTCGATTTATGTTCTTTATAAATCGGGTGTGACAGGATTCTCTTACCTTGCCTCCGCAAATCTTCAACCATCATTTTTCTGCTTCTATTCCTTGAGTCTTAAGCCCTTGATTTGCTATCTCTCCTGTCTTTTCTGAGAAATAGCTTGAATCTCCGTAGACGTTGGCCTGAGTAGTCTAATCCTATAAGCTATAAGTTTAGGTTGTCCCAAAAAAAAAATATATATATATATATACGCTAGAACGAGTGTGCTAGTCGAGTGGTGTGATAAACTCGACTAAGTTGTGAACATTGAATGGTTGTTATTGTGCAAATGTATGATTTGGATCTTTGGTTGATTGTATAGTTTAGTAGTTAAATTTGTTCATGCAAATCGACCCTAACACAACTTGAACTAAATAATAAAATTGAATTAGAACGTTGGGGGTAAAACTTATATTCCTCTCTCTCTGACATATCTTTCCGAAGATTTATTTCCGCAGCTGCACAATATCTCGTTCTCATAAAATTTCGTTCGTTGCAATCAGATGGTGAACACCAGGCGCACCGGTTCCAGTTCTGACCAGCAGGAGCAGAACAACCAGGGTACTGGTCAGCCGCTGCCGATGCCGCCACCACTGACCCCGGAGCAGTTCTTCCAGCTCCAGATGCAGATGATGGTGACCCTGAACAACACTGTTCAGGCTCTGCAGCATATGCACGCCCAGCCCCCACCTCCACCGCCACCTCAGCCCCGTGATCGGCGTGCGGATTTCCTGAGAGGTCATCCTCCGACCTTCTCTCACGCCACGGACCCACTCCAGGCAGATGACTGGCTTCGTTCGGTGGAGCGCCAGTTGGTTGTTGCGCAGTGCGACAACCGTGAGCGAGTCGTTTACGCAGCAGGGCAGCTGCGAGGCTCCGCTCTTGACTGGTGGGAGTCCTACCCGGCTCAGGACCGTGATACTCTCACCTGGGTCCAGTTCCGTGAGCGCTTCAGGAACCATCACATCCCTGAGGGCATAATGAAGATGAAGCAGAAGGAGTTCCGTGCCCTTAAGCAGGTAAATTTGAATGGAATTCTCTGCAATTTCTTTTGAGCTTGATCTATCCTTGACCTCTTTCGTAAGCTTGACATATTGAGCGATTTCTACCCTTGTTATCTGTGTTCGTTATTTCAGGGATCGATGACGGTGACGGAGTACCGTGACTGTTTCCTTCAGCTTGCCCGCTACGCCCCTGCTGACGTCGCTCGTGATAACGACAAGCAGGAGTACTTCAAGGAGGGATTGGATGATCACATCCAGTATGCGCTACTGAACCACCGCTTCGACAACTTCAACCAGCTGGTTGATGCTGCCCTCAACACCGAGCATAAGCGCCGGGAGATCGAGGATAAGAAGAGGAAGATGGCTCCATCCTCTTCAGGCAGCAACACTCGTCCCCGCTATTAGCATCCGCAGCAGCAGCAGCAGCAGAGGCCGCCCCAGCAGTACCAGCATCGGCAGCAGTTTCCTCCTCGTCCTCCGCAGCAGGCAGGACAGGGACAGAGGCTTCCAGCGCCTCCGGCTCCACCAGCTCAGAGGCAGGGAGTGCCCACTCCTCCTGCCGGGCAGCAGGCTGCTGCATTTCCGCGAGTGTGCTTGCACTGCGGCGAGCCGGGGCACTACGCCAACGTCTGCCCCCGGAAGGCACAGTCAGGACAGCAAGGGCGTGCAGCTCAGCCCAAGGCCCCAGCTCAGGGCAGGGTGAACCACGTGACGGCCGAGTCAGCGGCCGAGGCTCCTAACGTGGTCATTGGTACGTTCATGGTTAATGCCCATCCTGCTACAGTGCTTTTTGATACTGGTGCTACGCATTCTTTCATCACCCAGTCTTTTGTTGAGCATCATGGTATTCCTACTAGCACATTAAAGAGGTGCATGTTAGTATGTTCACCGGGAGGACAGTTGAGGTCTCATGTCTTCTGTCCCAGAGTCAGTGTGGTCATAAGGGGGGTAGATTTCAGTGCGAATCTGATGGTGCTAGACTCCAAGGGCATTGATGTGATCCTCGGGATGGAGGCTCTAGCCAAGTGGGGAGTCCGGATAGATTGTGCTCAGAGGACTGTCCTTCTGTCAGCACCGGATGGTCAGGAGGTCACTGTTGGAGCTACAGAGCCTTCTGGATTTCTTCATCAGATGGAGGCTAGACCCACGGATGGTATTCGCGTGGTGTCTGAATTCCTGGATGTCTTTCCGAATGATTTGCCAGGTATGCCGCCCGATTGCGACATTGAGTTTTCTATTGATCTCTTGCCTGGCACAGCTCCTATTGCCAAGCGGCCCTATCGTATGGCTCCCGTCGAGCATGAGGAAGTTAAGAAGACTGTCGACGAGTTGCTAGCTAAGGGTTATATCCGTCGCAGTTTTTCTCCTTGGGCTTTTCCTGTACTGCTTGTAGAGAAGAAGGATGGCGTGAAGAGGATGTGCATCGATTATCGGGATCTAAATGCAGTCACCATCAAGAACAAGCATCCATTGCCCCGTATTGAGGATCTTTTCGATCAGCTTCAGGGTGCTTGTGTGTTCTCGAAGATTGATCTACGTTCGGGTTATCATCAGCTGAAGATTCGTTCCGAGGATATCCCGAAGACGGCATTCACTTGCAAGTATGGGCTATACGAGTATACTGTCATGTCATTTGGCTTGACCAATGCTCCAGCTTTCTTCATGCATTTGATGAACAAGGTTTTCATGGATTATCTGGACACCTTTGTGGTGATATTCATTGATGATATCCTGATATATTCCGAGTCAGAAGCAGAGCATGAGAAACATCTGAGGCTTGTGTTGCAGAGGCTCAGAGAGCACAAGCTGTACGCCAAGCTCAGCAAGTGCGAGTTCTGGATTGACGAGGTTCCATTACTCGGTCATGTTATCTCCATGGGAGGTATTGCTGTGGACCCTGGGAAGGTGAAGGATGTGCTTGACTGGGTTGTACCGCAGACAGTGAAGGAAGTCCGCTCCTTTCTGGGCTTAGCAGGTTATTATCGGAGGTTCATTGAGAATTTCTCCAAAAGTGCGAAGCCTTTGACTTCCTTGCTGGAGAAGAGCATGGATTTCTCTTGGACTGATGAACGTCAGAAGGCCTTCGAGGAGCTGAAGAAGAGGCTGACTGTGGCGCCAGTCCTTACTCTGCCAGACCAGAGCAAGAAGTTCACAGTGTATTGTGATGCTTCGAGGGATGGTCTTGGTTGCGTCCTGATGCAGGAAGGCAGAGTGATAGCTTATGCCTCGCGGCAGTTGCGCCGGCATGAGCTAAATTATCCCACTCATGATCTGGAGTTAGCCGCAGTTGTGCTTGCTCTGAAGATATGGAGGCATTACTTGTTTGGGCAGAGGTGTGATGTTTACACCGATCATAAAAGCCTCAAGTATATTTTCACCCAGAATGAGCTTAACATGCGGTAGAGAAGATGGCTAGAATTGGTCAAGGATTATGACCTGGAGATTCACTATCATCCGGGCAAGGCCAATGTTGTAGCAGATGCTCTGAGCAGGAAGAGCTATGTTAACATGGCCGTGGCTTTTCAGATGCCTCAGGAGTTATGCGAGGAGTTTGAGCAGTTGAGTCTGGGTTTCTTGCATCATACCTCGGGTACATCATTCGAGGCAGAACCCACTCTAGAGGCCGAGATTCGGCAGCATCAGAAGGAAGATCAGAAGCTTCAGGAGATCCGTGAACTGCTCAAGATTGGCAAGGCACCTCATTTCAGAGAGGACGATCAGGGTACCTTGTGGTACAAGGGTCGGATATGTGTGCCGGATGTAGCAGGCCTCAGGAAGCTGATCTTGAGTGAGGCTCATGATACTGCGTATTCTATCCATCCAGGCAGCACAAAGATGTATTACGACCTGAAGGAACGATTCTGGTGGTATGGAATGAAGCGTTCCGTTGCAGAGTACGTGGCTATCTGTGACACTTGTCAGCGTGTCAAGGCAGAGCATCAGAGGCCGGCAGGTCTATTGCAGCCGTTAAAGATTCCAGAGTGGAAGTGGGAGGAAATCGCTATGGACTTCATTGTTGGTTTGCCTCGTACTCAGAAAGGGTACAATTCCATATGGGTAGTAGTGGACCGGTTGACGAAGGTTGCTCACTTCATTCCGGTGAACACTACTTACTCCGGTGCTAGACTCGCAGAGTTGTATATCTCCCGGATTGTCTGTCTGCATGGTGTTCCAAAGAAGATTATATCTGATCGAGGATCTCAGTTCACTTCACGATTCTGGGAGCAGTTGCATGATTCGTTGGATACGAAGCTGCGCTTCAGTTCTGCTTATCATCCTCAGACAGATGGGCAGACAGAGAGAACCAACCAAGTGTTGGAGGATATGCTTCGAGCCTGTGCTATTCAGTATGGTACCAGCTGGGATAAATGCCTGCCGTATGCAGAGTTTTCTTATAACAACAGCTATCAAGCCAGTCTGAAGAAATCCTCTTTCGAGGCCTTGTACGGTCGAAAGTGCAGGACTCCGCTGTATTGGGATCAGATTGGCGAGAGGCAGGTGTTTGGTCCGGATATTGTTGAGGAGGCCGATGAGAGGCATCCGCAGGTTTAATGTAAGAGGGAAGCTAGCCCCTCGATACATCGGTCCGTTCAAGGTGTTGGAACGGAAAGGTGAGGTGGCATATCGTTTGGAGTTGCCTCTCAATCTCTCAGGAGTGCACGATGTGGTTCACGTGTCTCAGCTAAAGAAGTGCTTGAGGGTGCCAGAAGAGCAAGCACCGATAGAAGGGTTGGATGTGCAGGAGGATCTGACCTACGTCGAGCATCCGGTGAAGATTCTGGAGACGTCTGAGAGAGTTACCAGAAACAAGAAGATCAAGATGTGCCGGGTTCAGTGGAGTCATCATACGGAGGATGAGGCTACTTGGGAGCGAGAAGATGAGCTGAGAAAGACATATCTCGATCTCTTTGCTAGCTAGCCTATCAGAATCTCGGGATGAAATTCCTGTAAGGGGGGTAGGTTTGTAACACCCTAATGTAATTTTCCCTAATTTTAAGGAATATATTTGGGCTCAAATAAAATTTCCAGGGTTTTCTCTAATTTACCTCGCATTTAAAGTAATGTTATAACGCAAGTAATTAAAATTTATCATAGGATTAAATTGTTTGTGCATTCATGCTGCAGCATTGTTTTAATTGTGTTGAATTTATAGGGTTTGAATTCAAATTGTATTTTGAATTCTAATAGTTTTGTTGGAATGTTTGAGTATAGAAAAGAAAAGGGAAAGAAGAAGGAAAGGAGGCAGCCCAAACCCTCTACCAGCCGGCCCAGCTCTTCCCTTTCCCCTCCTCTCCCCGCATAGGCCGCATCCCGGCCCAGTTTCCCCAGCCCCGCGCCTCTCTCCCCTCTCTCTCTTTTCCTCCACGGCCCAGCCCGAGCCAGCCATCTCCATCACGCGCGCAGCCGCCCATGGCCGCTCTCTCTCCTTCCTTCCTGTGCCAGGCCAGCCCCACCGGTCAGGCGCTTCTTCCCCCTCGTGCCCACCTCTGTTTTTCCCCCGCCGGTCCGGCCTCTTGGTCGCTGGCCGTGGCCCGCACTGCCGCACCCTGGGCCCTCTCCTCTGTGTCACGCCCAGCCGAGCTACGCGCTGGCCTAGTTCCCGCGCCCAAACTCTTCTAGAAGGGCTCCGCGTTCGGATCAGGACGGGCCCCAACGGCCCGTGAGAAGCGGCAGCTCGGTTGATCCGCACGCCGAGGCTGCCAACCCCTCACCCTTCTTAGCCGCAGCTCTCTCGCGCTCCTCGTCAACCGCATCTACCTCTCCAACTTTCCCCCCGTGGCCTTGCGCCGCTGCACCGCCCCTCGGATTGGAGCCGCCGCCGTCGACCGAGCTCCTGCGCCACCGCGACACCACACCGGCGCCACCAATCTTCGGCTCCTAACTGCCGTCGTAGCACCCTGGAGTGGTAAGGAGCACGCCGCGCCCGTTCCTGTCCCCTTTCCCCCCCTCTGCGTGAGCGCGCCCCTTGTTACCATGACCTCATGCCGCCCTCCACCGTGGCGAGACCCAACCCGAGCCCGATCCGCCGCACGGACTGCCCAGATGGGTTCGTCGTCGTCCTCTCTCTGTCCCAGTGCCAGCCGTACCCCAAATAGAGGCTGGAAGCGCCCAACCGCGTGTCCTCCGGCGAGCCCCAGTCGCCCTCCGCCGTGCCCAGCAACCGCCGCCGCCGGAGCCCGGCCGGAGAGCCCTCAGTCGCTCGATCTGTGATGGACGCGTAGGATTAGATCCCGCATACCCCTTTGACCAGAACCCTCCGATCGCGATCCAACGGCTGAGCATCGCCCATACCGCTTCGGCCTTGCCTTTTTGCTAAAGAGTCCCTGTTCTTTTGGGAAAACAACCCGCGGTCCCCTGCAGTTCAATAACAATTGCAGTTTAGCCCTATTTCTTGCACCGAAGCCCCTGAGCTTTATAGAATTTGAACCCGCAGTCCAAGCCCTGTATTTTCACGTGCTAGCCCCTGTGTCTATAGTTTAATTATGTTTAGGTCCCTGGTTTTAGCCCAGAACCCCCTGGAAGTTCTGTTTTTCTGCAGTTTAGTCCCTGGACCTTGTTTTAAGCGTAGATTTCGTGTCTTAGCTCCGTTTTAGGTGTTCTTTATATCCACGCGATCGTTGTAACGCGTAGAATAGTTCTAGGCCAGTTTTGTGTGTTGTTCTATTGTATTGGTGTACTGTTTCTTATAGTTTGCTATTGTTTGTGAATGTGTGTATGTGTGGACTATGCTTGATGATCGTGAGTAGACGCGGAGCCTTTGGACGAGTACCAGGAGCAGCTATCTTCTGAAGCTTTTGAGCAGCAGCAGGAGAACTTTGAGGAAGGCAAGTATAACATGAACCACCTATCACTTTTTAATACAATTTCATACTGCATTTTAATATTGTATACCTATAAGGATTTCCTAGCCACCTTTATATCCTTATATATATCCTTTGGGTTGCATTTTGGTTAGTTGTGCTAGCTTGCTGCGCTATAACATATCTTGGTCCTTTTTAATTAATTTGATTAATGGTCTTATGCAACCTAATTCTGGAGCCGACCCTCTGTGCTGTGTGCTTGAGTGGTTTGTGCGTCCTTAAAAGATGTTTTTGTTAGAAACTTGGTTTAGGGGGCCAGCACGGTGCTTAGTGCTTGGTTGGCCACTCTCCATAAGGACCGGTTCATAGAGCGACAACCTGGGACAACCGCGCAACCACAAGACTGGAATGGGACGGTCTTGACTTACTAATTAGGTTATTTTGGTTTGGGAGTAACTTACCTGCGTGGGCAAGAGGGGTGGTAGGCTTCAATGGTCCCTGCTCTTCCGGCTTGGTCTGTGCTGTGTGTCTTGTACCCCCGGAGGTGGGCCCCATCATCGCTGATCCAGAATCCTTAGCGGTTACACCTTACCAACGTGATCCTTTGTAACGGTCTCGTAGTGTGCTTGCTAGCCATCTCACCTAAGGAAGTGTGATGAACCACTAGCGTAGCTCACGACTTGTGGGTAAAGTTGTGCAACCTCTCGAGAGTGTAAAACTGATATATAAGCTGTGCTCACAGTCATGAGCGGCCTAGATCCTCTTTTTGATTAGTGGGGTTATCAACCTTTGATTAGGGAGATTCCCCGGGTGGTTTGGTTTGGATGGTTCTCAGTAGTTCTTAACTAATATTGATTAATTTATTATGCAACCGGGTTTATGGTAATTCATTCACTTGTAGTAAATAGCTTTAGTTAAATCTGCCAAGACTAAAAGCTAATGCAGTTGAGTCAGCCAACCTAGAGCCTCATAGTTTGTGTTATACTTGTTGAGTACGAGTTTGTACTCACACTTGCCTCTCTACTCTTCTGTTCTATTTCGGATATCTTCGACTGCTGCTCAGTGCCCGACAACGTGGAGGACTACGTCAGCGGCTTCGACGACTTCTAGGCGTTTGTCTCCCAGTCGACGTCCCTGTGGCGCCCTACTCTTCATATATCTCTTTTACGCTTCCGCAACTCTTGAACCGATTCTTGATTCGGTTGTAATAAAATAATTTATTTACGATTTATTTATGATTTATATTATTGTTATCCGTGATATGTGTTATGATATCTTGATGATTCTGTTGTATATATGCGTGACTTGATCCTGGCGTATATATGATTGCTCGATTTATGTTCTTTATAAATCGGGTGTGACACTTTTCCACAAGACTGAAGAACCTCTCGACGCCGATGCATGGCTCCGTACTATTGAGTCTAAGTTTGCTCTACTATCTGCACCATGTTCAGAAGCAAATAAGGCACTTTTTGCAGCACAGCAGCTTCACGGTACTACCCGTATTTGGTGGGATCATTATTATGCCATGCAGCCAGAAGGACATGTAGTCACATGGGAAGAGTTTCGGACCGCCTTTAGGGTGCATCATATTCCTGAAGGACTTATTGAGCGGAAGCTCAATGAATTCTTAGCTCTTACCCAGGGAACCCGCACCGTAATGCAGTACGCACAGGCTTTCAATCACCTGTGTCAGTATGTGGGTTATCATGCAAACACCGATGCCAAGAAGCAAGATTGTTTCCGTCATGGCCTGAACACCAAGCTCAAAGAACAACTAAATCTTGTTAAGACAGACACTTTCAATGAGGTAGTTAACATGGCAATTACACAAGAAGATTGTATTTCAGCCCATCAAGCTGAGAAGAAGTGGAAGATGCCCACGGGACCCTCGAGTGCTCAACCCCCAAGGTATCGGTTAGTCCAGAATACATCTCCACGAGCTCCACCCCGGAACAATCAGTCAGGCAGATGGGTAGCTAGACCCCCTCAGCAGCCTAGATTCAACCGGCCGCCTGTACCGCAACCTCAGCAACAGTTTAGTCCAAGGCCGAACTTACCGCAGTTCAACCAGGGAAACAACAACAATCGTTGTTTCAATTGTGGCAGCTCATCGCATTTCGTCAGGAATTGCCCTGAACCTAGGAAATCATTCCAAGGGCAGACATCCAACCCGAGTAGCAAGGGCAAGGGCAAGAAGCAAGTTGTGCAAGTCCGCCAAGGGAGGGTGAATTTCACAACTCTCTCTGAACTTCCTGAGGGTGCACCAATAATGACTGGTATTTTCACTATACACCATCAACCCGCAAGTATACTTTTTGATTCTGGTGCAACTCATAGTTTTATCAATTCAAAGTTTGGAACAAAAGTAGGCTTGGATTACTATCCTACTAAAGGAGCATATATTATAGCGACTACTGGCGGTAAAATTGCCTCAAATCAAATCTGTAGAAATGTGCCAATTCAGTTGGGTAGCAATCTGGTAAAGACAGATTTACTTGTGTTAGATCTAGAAGGAATGGATATCCTACTAGGCATGGATTGGATGACTAGGCACCGAGTATTATTAGATATCTCTTCTCGAGCAGTTGAGATAGACTCACCCTACCAAGGAACTACTATTCTCTATCTTTCACAACGGGAGTATATCAACTCTTGTACCTATGCTGTAGAAGGGATCAAGCTAGAGGATATCCCTATTGTATGTGAGTACCCAGATATTTTTCTGGATGATTTGCCTAGGATGCCTCCGGAAAGGGACATTGAGTTTGTTATAGAGCTACAGCCCGGCACAGCCCCCATCTCTAAGAGGCCATATCGTATGCCACCCAATGAGCTGGCAGAATAGAAAATTCAACTTCAGGACCTCCTTGATAAAGGTTTTATTCGTCCAAGTGCTTCACCATGGGGATGCCCAACCCTATTCGTGAAGAAAATGGATAGTAGCCTAAGGCTATGTGTAGACTATCGCCCCCTCAATGCGGTAACCATCAAAAACAAATATCCTCTTCCCCGCATTGATATCCTATCCGATCAATTAGCCAGAGCCAAGGTATTCTCTAAAATTGACCTCCGCTCTGGATATCATCAGATAAAGGTTAGGCCTAGTGATATTCCAAAAATGGTATTTTCCACCAGATATGGACTCTATGAATATTTGGTTATGTCTTTTGGTCTTACCAATGCACCAGCATATTTCATGTATCTTATGAACTCAGTCTTCATGCCAGAGCTCGATAAATTCGTTGTGGTATTTATTGATGATATCCTGATCTATTCCAAAAACCTAGAAGATCATGCAAGACATCTCCATGTTGTTATTCAGAGATTGAGAGACCACAGTTTATATGCCAAATTCTCCAAATGTGAGTTTTGGTTGGATACAGTTAAATTTCTAGGTCACACCATCTCCAGTGACGGCATATCCGTTGATCCGAGTAAAGTACAGGAAGTACTGGATTGGAAGCCTCCTACTTCAGTCCATCAAATCCGCAGTTTTCTTGGTCTAGCTGGCTATTATCATCATTTCATCCCTGACTTCTCTAGAATAGCCAAGCCCATGATAGAATTACTGAAGAAAGAAGTTAAATTCTCCTAGAATGAGAAATGTGAAGAAGCATTCCACACCCTAAGAGCACATCTCACTACTGCTCCAGTTTTGACTCAACTAGATAATTCCAGACCTTTTGACGTTTATTGTGATGCTTCGGGCATCGGACTTGGTTGTGTACTTATGCAAGACAACCGAGTAATTGCTTATGCATCGTGAGCACTCAGGACTCATGAACAGAACTATTCTACACATGATCTTGAACTTGCAGCTGTTATTCATGCACTTAAGATTTGGAGACATCATCTGATGGGTACTAAGTGCAACATTTATACTGACCATAAGAGCCTCAATTACATTTTTACGCAAGCAGATCTAAATATGAGGCAAAGACGTTGGCTAGAAATCATAAAGGATTATGATATAGCAGTATACTATCATCCAAGCAAAGCCAATGTAGTTGCGGATGCACTTAGCCGCAAGGCGCACTACTCTTGCTTATCAGTAGAAGCCTTCAGTGAAACTCTCTGTTGGGAAATGAGAAAACTCAATCTCAAGATTATTCCTCAATGTAGTTTAAATCATATCACAGTTGAGGCTACAATTAAGGATAGTATCGTTATGGCACAACAGCATGACAAAGGGGTCAACATCATTAAGCAGATGCTAGCCCAAGGAGAAGAAAAGTACAAGTGCTCCCGAGTGGATCACCAAGGGATTCTATGGTTCAATGAGCATATTGTTGTACCCAAGGACCATCAACTTCGCAAGCAGATATTGGACGAGGCACATCTGTCCAAGTTCTCCATGCACCCCGGCAGTACCAAGATGTACCAAGACTTGAGACAGAACTTCTGGTGGACTCGCATGAAAAGAGAAATCGCAAAATATATCTCGGAATATGACATTTGCCAAAGAGTTAAGTCCAGCCACTTAAAAACTGCTGGTATTCTTCAACCTTTACCCATTCCCTCTTGGAAGTGGGAAGATATCAGAATGGATTTTATAGTTGGCTTACCCGACACCTCTCAAAAGCATAATTCTATTTGGGTAATCGTTGATCGATTAGCCAAGACCGTCCATTTCCTTCCCGTGCATACTACTTACAATGCTAAGAAGTATGTCGAGATCAATCTAGACCAAATCGTTCGTCTCCATGGAGTACCTAAGACGATCATTTCTGATCATGGAGCACAGTTCATTGCTCGTTTCTGGGAGCAACTTCAACATTCTCTTGGAACCAAGTTAATTCGAAGCTCCGCATATCATCCACAGATAGACGGATAAACAGAAAGAATAAATCAAATCTTAGAAGATATGCTTAGAGCCTGTGTAATCCAGTACGACAAGAATTGGGACAAATGCTTATCTTTGGTGGAATTTTCCTACAATAACAGTTATTAGTCGAGTCTCAAAATGGCTCCTTTTGAAGCATTATACGGTCGCTGTCGGAGGAATTCTCCAGCCGGGTGGCGGAAAGCACCCGCCTAATCCTAGTTAAGGATGGGTTTGGAGGGGACTCAGGAGCGCTCAATCGGTGGACCGATGAACGCAGGAAGGACACGCAGATTTAGAGTGGTTCGGGCCGCCGTAGCGTAATACCCTACGTCCACTTTGGTGTTGTATTGGCTGCGTGAGCCTGAATGGAAAACAGCCTAAGCTTGCGTGTGTGCAACCTGGAACTTGGAACGTCTAGTGTGAGTGTTTTTGTTGCCTTGTGTTCTAACGAGTGCATTCTCCCTTTTATAGTCCAAGAGGAGTGCTTACACTGAGCGGGACCTCGACATGTGGGTCCGGCCAACAGGAGCTTGTTCTACGAGAGATATGGAGGTCATCTCCTCGAGCTCCTCTCCGTAGTCCTCTCGATCGGGAAGTTGATGTGCGTATCCACAGTCGGGATACGGCCGTGTACAGCCTTGTCTTGTACAGTGTTCGGTGTCAGCGTTGCCCAACAGTGTAGCCGTGCTGTCACTGTTGGGATGGAACCTCCAGTCAGGGGGTGAGCCAGCGCTGGCTCGTACCATGCGCACTGTTACAGCGCAAGCCTTAGCACGCCTATTACAGACCATCATCACGCGCGCAGCACCGTGACGGGACTGCACACAGTCCGCGCACTGTGCGCGGTGATATGACGCGCCGCCTTCAGATCAGGCGGGCTTTACCGTGGTGTCAGCTTACCTGCCCCGTGTGTCAGTGGCAGGCCGCACCTTTTGACCTTGGCGCGCCCAACTCAGCTACCGCATTAAATGCCGGTAGGTGGAGAGGCGACCCGTAAGGGGCCTCCGGCCGCAGGCACGCGGCGGGGTCAGCCCCGCTCCTCCCGCTGGGCAGCACATGGCGGCACCGGACCCCTTCCCGGGGGAAAGAGGGGTCCGGGGCCCCCGTGGCCGGCCGGAGCGGGCTGGCCTGTGATGGTCTGGCCATCACACGTGGCGGCCCCGGACCTCCCAGGGGAGGCCGGGTCCGCAGGGGTTACCCGAGAGCTCTCCCGCTCACGTGGGTGTGCAGAGGGCCCGGACCTCACGGAGCTCGGGGAGGGTCCGGAGACCGTGGTCCCAGCTGTCAGGCCCGGAGGCCGTATGCCACGTGGCCCAGAGGCGAGGGGGAGCGTGGATTATGAGAAGCCCCAGGGCCTGGACACCCTAGCAGGAGGTACCCCTATCTGTATGTACCGACTGAGGCCCCCGGGCCCACCTCGGGAGAGGGATGAACCCGCAGGTGGGGCCAAATCCCAGCATCGCACCGGGTGTACAGCTCGTTCCCGCCAGGCGAGGGCACGGATGTCCTTTTGCCCGTAGCGGGATCCCCGAGGGACCCGTCTTCCGCGCGCACCGTGCGCGTCAGACGGTTCAGATTCTTGTCTCATTCGAGCCCGCCACGCGGCTCGGGCGGTTCGGATTCCGCCCTTCCCACGATCCTCCAGCGCCCACGCCAATGACTGGTGGACCCGAGCCCACCGGTCATTGAGTGTGAGGGTAGGGGAAGGCGGCGCTGGCGACCGCTCGGCTTCCCCTCGGTCGCCGCGGGACGCGAAGGGGGGAGCAGTCTTTTGCATAAAAGGTATGCGCCGAAGGGAACGGCTACCTTTTCGCTCTCGCCAACAACAGACGCCGTAGCGCCCCTTCGTCTCCGCATCCCTTCTCGCGATCAGCTACCTTGCGCCCGGCTCCTCTCTCTTCCTTGATCCTTCGTGATCCACCCCAACAATTTCCATGGCTTCACTTCCTTTCCCGCGCCGCTTCCAGACCCAGGATCAGCTGGACGCGGTGCGGCGCCTTCTAGGGTGGACCGCGCCGGCGAATGCCGGGAAGGTCAAGGCCGGCGAGGTTCCCCTCCACGACCTTGCCGCGGGGGAGTTCGTCCTCTTCAACTCGTACATTATGTGCGGGTTGGTTCCTCCGATCTCCTCCTTCTTCCTCCTGCTCCTGGAGGAGTTCGGCCTCCAACTTCATCATCTCACCCCCCACTCCGTTCTCCTCGCGGCGGTCTTCGCCCACTTCATGGAGATGTTCGTGGGAGTGCGCCCCTGCACCACCATCTTCAAACACTTCTTCTCCCTGGTCGGGACCGGGAAGAGGCGCGGCGAGATCGGCGCTTACTACTTCCAACTTCGGCACGGGATGTCGGGCGCCTACATCGCCGCCTTCTCCAGCTCCAAGTGGGAGGACTGGCGTGAAGGCTGGGTTATTGCAGTGACGGACCCCCACGACCGCCTAGAACTGCCGGAAGGGGGCCCCCAGAGCGACCGGAGCACCTGGAAGGCCAGGCCGTCAATTCCGGTAGAGCTCGACCCAGTCCTGAACCGGATCAAGAAGCTGGCAAGGAGCGGCCTGACTTCTATGATGGTGCTGGGCGATTTGCTGAAGCGACGAATCACCCCCCTGCAGCATCGGTCCCGGATGGCCTACGTGTACACGGGGCTTAACGACTGCTGCAGGATCGCGCGGGGGCCCGGCGGCGACTTCACCCGGGCGGAGCTGGAGGCGGCGATCCGGGCGATGACCGGCGAGGCGTTCGTTCCAGAGTCCCTGGTCCTCCCGAGCGGGGTGAAGGCCCTGTGCGAGGACCAGGCTCTGCGGTCAACGGTCCTGGCGTCGATGCCGACCCTGGACGAGGGCGGCCTGGCGGTCCGGCAACTGGGGGGCGACCCCAACCGCGGGCTCCAGATCCCTGGCGCCACACCGGACCGCCAGCAACGCCCCAGCGGAGATGCCGGGGAGCCGGGACCCAGAGGTCCGGCCCCCGGCGGGAAAGGAAAAGAGAAAGCGCCGGTTCCAGAGCACCGGCAGAAAGACTGTGCGGGTGCTGCCCCGGCACAAAGGAGCGGCGAAGCTCAAGGGGCGGCACCCGAGCGGCGCAGCCAAGCCGAAGGGAGCAAGTTCCGGAGGCTCCAGCGAGGCGATGGCTCCTTGGTGGGGGAGCCGGCGCCCAAGCGCCAGAAGACAACGGGGGTGGAGAAACAGAGCGGAGCTGCACCACCGTCACCACAGTACCGGCCTCCGCCGGGACAACAGACTCCTCCACCACCACCACCAGGGCCGCGGCCAGCGACACCACCGCCTCCGTCCGAGACCAGACCACCGTCCCCAACGCCGCCGCCAGGAGGCTCAAAGGTCGGGGACGGCCCCCAGAGGTCCGGGGGGTCCTCGGCAGGGAGGAAGGTCCCCCCGGCCGCCCGGGGCAGATGGGAGTGGTACGACTTCCCGTAAGTGGTTTTTTCAAGGTTTTTCATTTCCTTTCACGGCTTCTGGTGCTTAACCAAACAGGTGGTACGGCAGGCCGCAACCTTCAAATGCTCCAACTGGGGGACCCGGCCACCAGCCAGCGGCGGAGTCCTCGGCATCGGCTCTAGCAGGGCCTCCGCCAGGAGCAGCCCCAGAAGCCCCCAGACCCAGTGGTCCGGAGCTAGAGGTTACCATGCCGCCACGTCCAAAAGCCACCCCCCAGGAGGAGGCGATCAGGCCCGCTGCGGCGGCAGAGGCCCCGGCAACGGCGCCGGGTGCCGAGGTCGGGCCTTCCCCAGCCGAATCGGCAGCTGAGGGGGTCGCTGCTACGGCGGAGGCTGCTAGGCCAGAGACGGCGGCGACGGCGGCACCGGAGGCAGCGGAGGTGGCGGCTCCGGAGGTAGCGGAGGCTGCGGTTCCGGAGGTAGCGGAGGCTGCGGTTCCGGAGGCCGCCCCACCAGCGGAGGAGGAGGAACCGGAGGTGGTACTGGGGAGGCCTCTCCTCCCGAGCACAGCGGAGGTCCCACTCCCCCGGCTCATAGCCAAATGCCAACAAGCTCAACTGGAGCTAGAGGCTGGCATGCGCCGGGAGTGGGAGAAGCTGGAGGCGGAGCGCCAGCGGCTCACCGACTGGGAGGTCCGCCTCAACTCCGCCTCCGCCCGCCACGCTAAGGAGCGCGCCAAGCTCGTGTTGGAGCGCGAGCTCCTTCAGGAGGGACTGGAGGAGGCGCGCAACCGAGAGGCATCGGCGCTCCAGCGGGAGAAGGCGGCCAATTGGCGGGAAAAGGAGGCCCTCGAGGCGCAGATCGTCGCGGAGAGGCTGAAGGAGGCGGCGACGGCCAGGGAGCGGGCCGCCCGGGAGCTGGCGGAGGCGGCGAGGGAGGCGTTTACAACAGCCGAGGCGCAACAGGCCTCCCTCGCGGAACAGGTGGCGGCGGCAGCGAAGAAAGAAGAAGAGCTGGCCGCCCGAGAGGCAGAGGAGGTGGCCCGGCTGCAGGAGCTCCAGAAGCGGGAAGAGGCCGTGGAGGAGGAGCTGGCAGCCGGGTACCAGAGGCTCCAGGAGCGCGAGGCAGCGCTCCAGGAAAGGGAGGCCAAGGTGGAGGGGCTCCTGGCAGAGCAGCACGCCGGCACCAACCGATTAAAAAGATGGGTTGGCGCGGTGAACCCTCTGCTAGAGGCGCTCGGGGCCAACCCCATCTGGATGCCGGAGGCCTCTTCACCATATGGCGCCGCACTCTATCTGCTGGACTCCACCGCCAGGCGGCTGCAAGATGCGGAGGCCGGCCTACAGGACCTCCTGGAGGCAGAAGGACGAGTAGTTGCCCGGGAGATGGCGGAGTACATCCTCACCAGCTTCCGGAGCCATGATCCTGGCGTCCAGCTGACTCCCGTACTGGTCGGACCCCTCCGGGCAACGGCAGCCGCTGCGCGGGAAGGAGTCCAGGAGGCAGTAGACCTGGTCGCGGCCCGCCTCCGGTGACGTCCCGAACCTGCAGAGAGTGGAAGTGCCTCCGGACCTCCAGAGCAGTAGTGCTAGCATCTTTTTGTTATTTCTTTTGTAATATAATTTTTGTTATTGTAAAATAACTTCGTAATGTTGTGCATATTATCAGAGATGCATTTAAACATTTCGTGCGTCTACTTTTTTGAAAAACCTAGCTGTTTTCCTGGTTGTCGGTCCGAAAAGTGTTCTCGAGTCCACCGAGGTCTCCTGGCCCCCTGGGAGGTAGTCGCGATGAGTCGGGACTAGCTGCCATAGAACCGAGGTCCTGCACATGACTTAGGATTGACGTTTAGTAGACTTCCCCACAGGTTCCCGGTCTGGCCAGCAGAGGCCTCCTAAGTTGCGTAGCGAGTCAGAGCTCTAGGACCCATGTTTAAGGGCTAAAAAGGGGGTCCCGGTCCCCTGGTACATGGTTCGAGGTGCAACGGCGCTCACCCTAGGAGGGCAAGGCGTGTAGGCTTAGGGTACGGAACCAGGCTAAGCGGCTACACAACCCTGGACCCCAGCAAAGGGCGAGCGCGTTTTCCTGAAGCCAGTTAACAGGAGTCCGGTTCCTTTTTTCCTTTGAGACAGAGGTCCGGGGCAGGGATGTAGCCACGCAACTTAAGAAGAACCTTGGCCATGACACAGACGCAGAAAACATGTGAGGGGTTAGCGTAATCAAGAACCGAAAAAATGTAGAATTGTATAGACTTTAAGGACGCATTCGAGAACAAACTTTCCCTTAATGAATTGGTACAGAAGAGTTGTGCGATGTACGCCAGGGACCGGGTTTACGAGGGCGGACCTCCACCGCCCTGGTCCGCACGTTGATGCTACCAATTACAAAGGAAAAATTCTCTCTCGATCGGGTCCTAGGGATAGAACTTACGGAGGTGCTCAATGTTCCACGGATTGGGTAGTTGCATTCCATCCTCCGCAGCCAAACGAACAGATCCGGGTCGGCACACCTTTGTCACCTTGAAGGGCCCCTCCCAGCTGGGGGAGAGCTTGTGCATACCCTCTCGGTTCAGGATCCGCCTTAAGACTAGGTCCCCGACCCGGAGCTCCCTACTGCGCACAAACCGTTGGTGGTAGCGCCGGAGCGCTTGGTTGTACCGTGCGTTTCGGACTGCTGCTCGCCATCTGCACTCGTCGACGAGGTCCACATCTTGGCGATGCTCCTGTTCCTGCATTCCCTCATCAAAAGACCGGACTCGCAGAGAGCCCATGGTAATCTCCGGGGGAAGGCACGCCTCGGCCCCGTAAACCAAGAAGAAAGGGGTTTCCCCTGTTGCCCGGCTAGGTGTGGTCCGGTTCCCCCATAACACACTTGGGAGTTCTTCAATCCACCTTGCGCCATGCTTCTCAAGATCACAGTAGGTCCGGATCTTGAGCCCTCTGAGGATCTCAGCGTTGGCCCGCTCAACCTGGCCATTACTCCTGGGGTGCGCCACTGAGGCGAAACAGAGCTGAATGCCCATATCCTCACAGTACTCCTGGAAGTACTGGCTCGTGAACTGGGTCCCATTGTCTGTGATGACGCGGTTCGGGACCCCGAACCGGCACACAATTGACCTGAGGAAAGCTGTTGCTGACGCCTTGGTGATGTTGACCACTGGGGTTGCCTCCGGCCACTTAGTGAATTTGTCAATGGCAACATAGAGGTACCGGTACCCGCCAACGGCCCTAGGGAAAGGTCCCAAGATATCCAACCCCCATACCGCAAAGGGCCAAGAGGGAGGAATCATCTGCAGAGCCTGAGCTGGAGTGTGTATTTGCTTTGCGTGGAACTGACACGCTTTGCAGGATCTTACCAACTCAGCTGCATCCTGGAGTGCTGTCGGCCAGTAAAAACCATGCCGGAAAGCTTTACCAACCAGCGTGCGGGATGAAGAATGGCTTCCGCACTCGCCTCCATGGATCTCCGCAAGCAAGTCGCGGCCCTCTTCCTGGGTGATGCACCGCATGAGGACGCCGTTGGCGCCACGGCGGTAGAGATCCCCTTCTACCACTGTGTATCGCTTAGCCATCTGGACAATGCGCTCAGCAGATGCCTGATCTTCAGGAAGGTAATTATCTTTCAGGTAGTCCCGGACCTTAGAGATCTATGTATCGGGACCTTCCTGAGAAACTGGGCGAGGCTCCCCGAGGTCTCCAGGACCCTCAAGGGAGCACACGACCCTTGGCGGGCTCCACGGATGGAGCACCGCCGGGACCGCCAGCTTCGAGGTGCTAGTCCGACCCCCTTCGCCCAGGTCGGCAGGCTGGGCGGAAGGCTTCAGCAGACGTCTCTGGAAGACGCCCTCAGGCACGGGTGCCTGGGTCGATGCGCTCGCGGAGAGTGCATCAGCTGCTGTGTTGCCTTCGCGTGGAACATGTTGCAGTTCCAGCACAACGAAGTCCTTCTCGAGCCTCTTCACATGAATGAGGTAGGCCGCGAGCTGGGGGTTGTTGCAGCAACACTCCCCCCGGACTTGCCTGATGATGAGTTGGGAGTCCCCTTTGACCAGGAGCTCTCGGCCCCCAGGGACAGAGCCGCCGTAAGTCCGAAGATTAAGGCCTCATACTCCGCCATGTTGTTGGTGGCCTCAAAATCAAGGTGCACCATGTACTTTAGCTGCTCGCCACGTGGGTCGATGAGGACCACGCCAGCCCCGGCCCTCTTGCTGCGGGCGGACCCGTCAAAGAAGAGGGTCCAGTGAGGCCTGGTGAAGACCGGAGCCCTGTCCTCCGGACGCGGGGGGTCCATCCCTTGGTCTGGATCCCCGGAGGCGCTTGGTGCCGGCGTCCATTCCGCGATGAAGTCAGCAAGGATCTGGCTCTTGACGGCGTGATGCGGCTGGAAGTCAAGCTGGAACCCCGCGAGCTCTGCAGCCCACTTGGCGATGTTGCCTGTGGCGTTGGAGTTGTGGAGGATGGCCCTCAATGGATAGGCGGTCACCACCACAATCTTGTGTGCCTGAAAGTAGTGGCGGAGTTTCCTGGATGCGACAAGTATAGCATAAAGGAGCTTATGCGTTTCAGGATACCTGGCCTTTGTCTCATGAAGGACCTCACTGACGTAGTAGACCGGCTTCTGGACGGTCCTGACTCTGCCAGGTGGACTGGATCCTTCAATTTGGGCTGGGGACCCTTCGGCCCCCAAGCTGCTCAGAGCTCCTCCGGGTCGGAACCCGGCCGGACCTTCCGAAGCAGGGCCGGTTGCTGGAGTGGAGGAGGCCGGGCCTCCTTCTCCCTCAGGGAGGGCCACAGGGGCCCCCTGCGAGGGAAACTCGGACCTCTCGGTGACCAGCACCATGCTGATCACTTCGGTCGTTGCTGCAAGATAAAGAAACAGTGTCTCACCTGGGTCCGGAGCGACCAGGACCGGCAAGGAGGTAAGGTACTGCTTCATCTCTTGGAAGGCACGTTCTGCCTCTTCGGTCCATACAAACGGGCCGGACCCCCTCATCAACTTGAAGAAGGGAAGCGCCCTCTCCGCCAGCCTCGAAATGAAACGGCTGAGGGCTGCAAGGGACCCCGTCAACCTCTGTACATCTTTGAGGCGTGCAGGAGGTCTCATTCCCTCGATCGCCCGGACCTTGTCCGGGTTGGCCTCGATCCCCCGGTGGGAGACCAGGAAACCAAGGAGCTTTCCCGCCGATACGCCGAAGACGCACTTCTCGGGGTTAAGCTTGGTGGAGGTCGCCCGTAACTTGTCGAAGACTTGAGCTAAATTTTCTAAGAGGGAATTCGACTCTCTAGTCTTGACAACGATGTCATCAACATACACCTCGACTATATCTCTAACCAAATCACCTAGAGTGATGTTCATTGCTCGAGCAAAGGTGGGTAGAGCATTAAGTAACCCATAAGGCATCACTATATAACAATAAAGTCCATCCACTGTTACAAAAGCTGTGTGCTTCCTATCACCACAAGCCATCTTGATTTGGTGGAAACCAGAATAGGCATCTATGAAGGACAGCAAATCACACCCGGAGGTGGAGTCTACAATCTGGTCTATACGCGGAAGTGGATAAGGGTCTTTTGGACATGCCTTGTTTAGATTGGTGTAGTCGATGCACATCCGAAGCTTCCCGTTGGCCTTTGGGACTACAACCGGGTTGGCCAACCATACAGGATGGTAGACCTCCTCGATGAAGCCAGCCTGCAGCAGCTTGCGGACCTCTTCACGGATGAAGTTTTGCCGCTCGATGGACTGCTTGCATGGCTTCTGCCGGACCGGGCTGGCGTCGGGGTGGATCTTCAGATGATGCTCAATCACCTCCCTAGGGATCCCGGGCATCTGTGATGGTTCCCAAGCGAACACGTCAACATTTGCCCGGAGGAAGGCGATGAGCGCGCTTTCCTATTTCTCTCCCAGGTTGCCACCGATGCGGGTGGTCTGGGAGGTCTCCGCTCCGACCTGGACGGTCTTCACGGAGACATCGTCCGTGTCGGACGGATGGACCTTCGGTGCCTTGGCCAGGGCCTTGGCTCGTGAGGTCGAGGGGTCGGACCCCAGGGCGCCAGCTGCAGGGACAAGCCCGGTAGCCAGCGCATGGAGCTTTTCGACCGCTACAACAGCAGCGGCCCGATCGCTTTGGACGGTGAGGACGCCCGCCGGAGAGGGCATCTTTAGGACCAAGTACCCGTAGTGGGCAACGGCCATGAACCGGTACAGGGCCGGTCTGCCGATGATGGCGTTGAAGGGGAGGTTAACTTCCGCGACCTCGAACTGCACGTTCTCGGTACGGAAATTGTCCTCCGTCCCGAATGTAACCGGTAAGGTGATGGTCCCTACCGGGTACACGGGATCGGGGCCCACTCCTGAGAATGGGCGTGATGGAGCCAGCTTGGACTCCGGGATCTGCAGGTGCTTGAACGCCGCATAGCTGATGACGCTGAGGCCGGCGCCTCCGTCGATCAGCACATGGTGAAGGCGAACATTGGCGATGGTGGGTGCCGTGATGAGCGGCAGCACCCCTGCACCCGCCATGTTCTCTGGGCAGTCGGATGGCCCAAAGGAGATGGTGATGCCCTTCCACCGCTGGTGGGGCGCCGCCCTCGGCACCCCTGGGTTCACCGAGAGGACCTCCCGGCGAAGGGCCTTCACGTCCCGTCGGGAGACGAGCTCCGAACTGCCACCGTACATAACGTACAGCTTTTTGCGGCGCTCATCCCCGCCGGACTCGGAATCGGACTGCTGGAACAGTCCCTTGAGGTCTTTATTGGGGGTTTGATACCCCAACTCCCTCTCAGTCGCAGCAGCGTCGGCATCAGAGGCCTTCTCCTTGCCGGACCGCCGCGGAGGGGAGGAGCCTTCCTTGGAGGCTTGGTCACGCCTCTTGCTGAGGCGTTCCGCGAGCTTCTGGATCTCGCGGCACTCAGCGGCGCTGTGGCGAGCCCCAGGATGAACAGGGCACGACCCGGGGTCGGTGCGCTGCTGTCGTGGGCGCTTGCCGCGGGAGTTCTGGCCCCCGGTCGTTGCAGCCGCAACGGCCGGACCCCCGATCCGCGACTTGTCGAAGCCACGGTTCTTCTTGTTCTTCTTCTTGCCGCTGCCAGGGGCAGCGACACTGGGCCCGCTCGTTTGAGCAGGTCCTGCCTGAGTTGCAGAGTGCCACGCACGGCCCTCTGCAGCTCGGGCGCATTTGTCCGCCAGAGCGAACAGGGTGGTGACGGCTTCCACCTGGTGGGTCGCCAGCTTCTCTAGCATCTTCTCGTCTCGGACCCCCTGTCGGAAAGCCGTGATAATAGATGCATCGGAGATACGTGGGATGGTTCCACGTACCTTAGTGAAGTGGGAGATGAAGGCCCGGAGGGTTTCCCCGGGTTGTTGCCTCACGGCGTGGAGGTGGGCTTCCACGCCATGCTGTTGGTATGCACTGGCGAAGTTCGCCGTGAACTGTGCGCAGAGTTCTCCCCAGAAATGGATAGATCCCGGGGTAAGGTTCATGAGCCAGGTCCGGGCCGGCCCGGTCAAGGCTACATGAAAGTAACTTGCCATGACGGCTTCGTTACCCCCAGCCGCCGTGATGGCGGTGATGTAGACCTGCAGGAACTCTGACGGGTTGGAGGACCCATCATATTTTTCCGGCAGGTGAGGCCGAAACTTGGACGGCCAGGCGACCACACGAAGGTGGTCTGCGAGCGCTGCACAGCCCACGCCCGATACCGGCGCTTGGGCGAGTCCTTGTGGCCTGGCCGCAGCCGCATCGAGCTCGGGCGCAAGGTCCCGACCCTCAATGTTGAGCCGTCGGTTGCGTGCTCGCTCGATGGAGATCCTGGCATCCTCTCCCGCATGCCTGCGGTTGAGCTCTGCCCGGAGGTCCTCAGTCCGTGCACTCCTTACTGATGGTGAGTGCACAGAACCGGATGCGCCGCCCTGGCGACGGCGCTGCCTGGATACAGACCCCCCCGCTGAGCCTGGGGAAGCCTGTGCCAGGTTGAGGAGGCGGTCGACGTCGTCACGCCATTGTCTGTGTGCGTCTGGCGACGCCGCTTCACCAGGGGGGTTGCGGAGCAACTCCCTGGCTGCCATGAGGGGACCGCTCGGTGGGAGCACCGATTGGGCCACAGAGTCCCGCTCCGCTGCGCATGGAGGAGCAGCACGCGGAGCCACCCTGGAGGCGTGACGGCGCGAGGCGTGTGGCGCTGTCGACGCCACTTCTTCCCCAATCAGGAGGTCATGGTGACCATTTTCCTGCGCCATTGAAGTCGCGAAGGTCGACCAAGCGCAAACCAAAACCTGGTCCCCCTACCTGGCGCGCCAAATGTCGGAGGAATTCTCCAGCCGGGTGGCGGAAAGCACCCGCCTAATCCTAGTTAAGGATGGGTTTGGAGGGGACTCAGGAGCGCTCGATCGGTGGACTGATGAACGCAGGAAGGACACGCAGATTTAGAGTGGTTCGGGCCGCCGTAGCGTAATACCCTACGTCCACTTTGGTGTTGTATTGGCTGCGTGAGCCTGAATGGAAAACAGCCTAAGCTTGCGTGTGTGCAACCTGGAACTTGGAACGTCTAGTGTGAGTGTTTTTGTTGCCTTGTGTTCTAACGAGTGCATTCTCCCTTTTATAGTCCAAGAGGAGTGCTTACACTGAGCGGGACCCCGACATGTGGGTTCGGCCAACAGGAGCTTGTTCTACGAGAGATATGGAGGTCATCTCCTCGAGCTCCTCTCCGTAGTCCTCTCGATCGGGAAGTTGATGTGCGTATCCACAGTCGGGATACGGCCGTGTACAGCCTTGTCTTGTACAGTGTTCGGTGTCAGCGTTGCCCAACAGTGTAGCCGTGCTGTCACTGTTGGGATGGAACCTCCAGTCAGGGGGTGAGCCAGCGCTGGCTCGTACCATGCGCACTGTTACAGCGCAAGCCTTAGCACGCCTATTACAGACCATCATCACGCGCGCAGCACCGTGACGGGACTGCACACAGTCCGCGCACTGTGCGCGGTGATACGACGCGCCGCCTTCAGATCAGGCGGGCTTTACCGTGGTGTCAGCTTACCTGCCCCGTGTGTCAGTGGCAGGCCGCACCTTTTGACCTTGGCGCGCCCAACTCAGCTACCGCATTAAATGCCGGTAGGTGGAGAGGCGACCCGTAAGGGGCCTCCGGCCGCAGGCACGCGGCGGGGTCAGCCCCGCTCCTCCCGCTGGGCAGCACATGGCGGCACCGGACCCCTTCCCGGGGGAAAGAGGGGTCCGGGGCCCCCGTGGCCGGCCGAAGCGAGCTGGCCTGTGATGGTCTGGCCATCACACGTGGCGGCCCCGGACCTCCCAGGGGAGGCCGGGTCCGCAGGGGTTACCCGAGAGCTCTCCCGCTCACGTGGGTGTGCAGAGGGCCCGGACCTCACGGAGCTCGGGGAGGGTCCGGAGACCGTGGTCCCAGCTGTCAGGCCCGGAGGCCGTATGCCACGTGGCCCAGAGGCGAGGGGGAGCGTGGATTATGAGAAGCCCCAGGGCCTGGACACCCTAGCAGGAGGTACCCCTATCTGTATGTACCGACAGTCGCCGATGCCGAACTCCTTTGAGTTGGTCTCAAACCGGCGAACATAAAATCTTTGGACCCGATATTGTTACTGAAGTAGAAGAAAAAGTGAAGATCATTCAAAATAATCTAAAGGCAGCCCAATCTCGACAAAAGAGCTACACGAACAAACGAAGGAAACCATTACAGTTTGAAGTTGGTGACTTTGTATATCTAAAGGTATCTCCTACCCGAGGTGTTCAACGGTTTGGTATAAAAGGAAAACTCGCTCCTCGATACATAGGACCTTTTGAAATTCTTGAAACTTGTGGACCCGTAGCTTATCGTCTTCAACTTCCTGCTCAACTAGCAGCTGTTCATGATGTCTTCCATGTATCTCAACTTAGGAAGTGTATCAAAACCCATACCGAGATCATCGATTCACAAGCCATCGAAATCGAATCAGATCTATCTTATACTGAGCATCCGATCAGAATACTGGATACCAAGGAAAGAAGCAGAAGAAGAGAGACCGTCAGGATGTTTAAAATTCAGTGGAACCATCACACCGAAGAAGAAGCAACTTGGAAAATCGAGTCATATCTTCAACGCAACTTTCCAGACTTCCTTAGAGCTAATCCACATATCTAATCATCCGATTTCATCTTGTTCCGAAATCTCGGGATGGGATTGTTTTTAGGGGGGAAGGCTGTGATATTTCTGGTACTTGGGGGTAAGACACACTAGAGTTTAGTGTAAAGTTTGTGTTTGTTCTTGTAAATGTGTTTAAAACCTGAATGCAAGTACAGGGTATTTTTGTAATTATCAAAAATTAGAGTTCTTTTGTAAAATGTGTTTGAATGAAAGATAATTTCAAAATGCATGAAGGTTTGTGTTGCAAAAGCAAGTATTTACTTTTAAACCACTGTAAGAAGTAGAATTACCCTAAGTTTTCAATTGGAATGTGAATTTTAAATAGGTTTTATTTGAAATTGGATAGTTTGTTGGATTTTGAAATAGTTCCAAAACCCTAACTCTTTTGAAGTTGACCCTTAAAGCAAAGTTGTAGTTCTATTTAAACTCTACACTTTTGCTTCTGGTTATATTTTCATTTGGGTTGTGGTTTGAAAGAAAATCTTACTTTACAATGAACCACTTGAACTTTTAAAAAATTTCGAACAAGTCCCCATCGTCTTCCTCTCTCCCCTCCCTCCCTAGCCACTTTACCGTCGCCCTCCTGCAGTTCAGGCGCCAGAACGCCGCCGCCGCTCTCGGAACTCCGCCGCACCGGCTCGGACCTCCATCGAACCATCGCCTCGGAGCCTTTCTTCTTCGATTCCGGTCATCCCCGAGTCCGCCGTGATCCCCTTATCCTTTTCCCCCACTTCCCCCTCACCGCCGGTGAACCTCCTCGCCGGAATTTGATCGCCGTCGTGCTGTTCCTCTGTTCAAACCAACCAGGGACCCAATTGCAAGTCTTGTTTTCTCTCTAGGGTGTTTTCTGCAAAAATATTACTACCCCCTTAATTCAAATCAGCCAGCTTTGAAAATTGATAGAAATTTGTAGAAAAATTAAAAATTGTTAAACTAGTTCTGTTATACTCTAGTAGTCTAGTTCTACAACTTTTGTTACTAAAGTTTAGTTTGAAACTTAATATTTTCAGTTCTATTTTAAATTCTATCAAAAGTGAAACTTTTAAGTATCTTTTACATGTTAGCTTTATTTCATGTAATTTTAGGTATGCAACTTGTATGTGATATGAGTGAACTCGTGTGCAAATTTTATCATCAGTACTGCACTCTAACTTGAACTCATTTAAATTTGTGCGAAGTAAGCTTGAAATGAAGTAAATTTATTCAAGCATGTTACTGATGCTTTCATGCTTAGATCTTTTTACCATGTGTTGTTCTGATATTGAGTAATTCATAGTAAATTTTGAATAATTTTATAGCACTATTTTGCCTTAGGTTTTGAATTAAACTTGGATTTTGAATTTAATTCAAATACCTTAGTTTCTGTCTTCAAAAATTTATGAAAATCTTTTGCAAGCTTATCTGATAGAGGTGAACCCACTTAACAAAATTCAAAGCTAGAACCTCTGTAGATTTCAAAATAAAAATAAAAATTATTATCTTAAGTTTGAATTTATTCATTTTTATACCACTATTCTGTTAGGTTTAAAAATATGAAAAATTAACAGAAGTCTTGTATTAACTTTAGGTGTGTGTAATTAAATTTCTAACCTTAGTACTCCTATGCTTGAAGCTATAGAAATTAATTATGATGCTAGTAAAGTTAATTGGTCTAATTTATAATAAGTAAATTTGAATTCTTGGAATTCAAATCCGTTGTTTGTGATGTATTGAATGTAAGTTTTTGGATTGCAACTTTATCATGAAGGAAAGTTATTGACTTAATAACCACTTAATTCCAATTCTTGCATATCATGTAGAATCGACAACACTTAATGATGGAACCTACCAACTAGTCCCGGAAGCTGAAGAGGGTATTTCTGAAGATCTGGTGAATGTCGCCGAGGATCTTACTGAAGCCCCGAACCAGGTTCAGAAGATATTAACATTCCTGACCCCAGCCTCACCCAAGAAGGCAAGCCCCGGTGCATAACCCAGTATTTTAAAAATTATGCACTTATATTGCTATATATCTATCTTGTGCATTAAGTGCTAGGAGTTGTTATGAAACCCTAGTTGCATGAAGCCTGGGAACCTATGTAATGTTTCCAAGTTCTTATTGAGTAGATACTTTGCTAATAGGACCGGCAGAAGTCGAGTGAATTCCTGTCACTCGCGCGATATAGGAGTTGATTGTTTACCATTCTGCAATCACTATAAGGATAACGGACGGGGTTATGTACAATATCATGACTTGAAGGAATACCCTGTCTGTGTTGGTTTAAGTTTGATAAGGTCGCAGTGTGTGGTAGTGGCGGTCAAGTGTTTGAAAGTACTAGCCACGTACTGTAAATATGGTACGCGGTAAGCTTATTACCTGATTGGCCTGGCAAGTGGACTTAACCCACCACTCCAATTTTGGTTTTTGTCACACACATGCACCGACATGTGGGAGTACGTTCTGCATAGCAGACAGGTGTACGGTCGTACATTCGCGCTGTAGACGTACATCCTGCACAGTGAATGTGCGTATGGTCCTGCAGTCGCTTGTGGTGGCCCTGATCCACGCCCCGGAATAAGATGGGAACGGTTGCCTAGAAAGTTAAGTTTCTGAGCATGTGAGTTAGTATCCCTTCCAAGGTTATGAAATTCGATTGAGAATCGTCCGTTTCTCGCGGAGATTGAGACTGCTTAATACTTCTACCACATAGAGTAATAACAGTAACAGTTAATGAAATAATTTTGATGGATGCTTAATATCCACCTTGCTTGACTAGTATAGGTGCTTATCTAGAATGATTAAAAGAAACTAGAATCTGAAAGCTAAAATATAAAAGTAATGACATACTCTTTGTTGCTTTCCAGCAAAACAAAACTAGAGCCGTTCAACCTATCATGGTCTAGTTAGGGGCTAAGTATACCCAATTGTCGGGTAAGCCTTGCTGAATATTAGTATACTCAGCCTTGCTAGTAATATGGTTTTCAGGTCTGTCGTTCGTGACCCAAGTGGATAGTCTGACTTGGCCTGGCACTGTTCCGCTTGGCTGGTCCGTGGAATGGGACCCGTCCCCGGCCGGCAATGACCCTTCGGAGTAACGCCATGCTTTGGGCTGAGTATGGTGCCTACCTCTGCGATGTATGTAGTCGCGTTGTTGTTTTCGCTGCTAACTCTAAATACTGCCTGGTAAACTTGAAGTTTCGAACAATGTTTGTTAAATTTGTATTAGCTAGGATGAAACAAAACCCGATGTAATAATATTTAATTATCCTGTGCTGTAAAACTTGCGAGCTGTTGTAAGGCTGGACTCGCCTTCGTGCGAGGTAAACCTACATCGATCCTGTGTAACTATGGTTGAATCGAGCGGTGACCCGACAGATCATTGGGTTGTTCCGTTTGAAGTGCGTTGGGATCATGTCGCCTGTATAGCGATGGTCTGCGCACTTGAACCGGAATAATTCAATCGGTTCTGCCACAAAGAGGTGGCCGTGGGCCGGGCCGCGAGGGAAGAAAAGAAAGGAGAAAAAGGAAAAGGGATTTGGGCCGGCCCAAGAAGGAAAAAGAGAGGGAAATAGAATACAATTCAAATATTTTTGAATTTAAATTTGAAATATAAAAGCAAATAGCAAACAACCAATAAATCAATACAATGAGGCATGAAATGCACAATTTCCTATGTTGCCTTATATTTATTTTTTAGATAAATAAAATACTTTTAGTTCACGATAAATGTTCTAAATTCAAAAGAATTCGAATTGAACCTTATAAATTCCAAATAACACCTAACCTAGTTTGTTTAACTCCTAGTTTGAAAATTAGGGTGTTACAAACCATAGAGTCATCGCAGGCTGGTAGTGGTAGGCTTACCTTCTACTGGGTGGAGTAGATAAATGTTTGTTCAAAAATTAGCACCACAGGACTGGTACTGTGAAATACTTCTGACAATGAATTTGATGTCACAAACCATCTTCTACAACCAATATTCTTTGGCTACTTTCAAGTCTGCAACCGATTTAATATCAAAAGCAAGCAAGAAAACACCTAATGGTGTAAATGCAATCACCTAGCTATCTCAGAATCTGAGCCAAGCTTGCTCAAATCGAGCACCTTCCACGGCGTGGCCATAAACGGGAGCAGTGACGTGAGGAAGGAAGCGACGCGTGGATGAAGCAAAGGGGAAGACGAGAGGAGGCAAATGAGATGGGGGAGGTGAGGGGAACAAGGACCCCTACGCCCCGCCTGCACAGACGCTGCACAAGCGGGTGCACCCGCGCGTCCGCGCCTGCAAAAGCCCGACCTGGCTTAGCTAGCATGCTCGATTTTCCCGTGCTAGCTAAGGCTGGCTAGCGGATCCTTTTGCATTGCTGGGACCTGTCTAAGAGGGCTGAGCAGGCATCCAAACAAGTCTAGGGTGGCTAATTGGAACCTGGCTAGGGGATTGGCCACCCAACCAAACACATCCTATGCATAACGAGGAAGATGTCTAAGGTATTATAGATAGAAGGAAAAAGAAAATTTGTACGAACCTGTTGCAGCATGTCCTTCTCCTGGTGCAATCTTACAACCTCTTGCTTGTTTTCCTGGTGTTCACACAAGATCTAACCAGGTGTAGCTGCAAAGAAGATAGAGGTCGCAGAAGGCTGGCAGTGTGAAATGAAAAAAAGTCAAAAGAGGACGCTAGCAGGAAGGTCCAGATGCTCTGGTTACTAAGATGCCTTGTCGAGCAGTGTGCTGTCATTCAAGACATAGTAGGGGCAGGCTGCAGTGCTGCATGTGTTCACATGATAGGTGAATAGAAGCGGGTGTATCTATTTAGTTATTTACAATTTTATAAAATAGGATATCTGGTCAAATATTCTTTTGAATGGAACCTATTGCAATCAATCAATCAGAGCTTAGTTCACTAACTTGGGCCTCACCTAGGGTGAAGCTAGAGCAAATCGAAGGGGATACGTTTGCCTTGTGGGTGCATCACGCTGAGCTGTGGAGGATGCATATATGTTGAAAAAATAGACTTTATGACTGTTTTTGCATTTTTCTGTGGGTCCATCGGCACCCGCGAGCTATAATATAGCTTCGCCCCTGCCTATAAGAGAGAAAATAAATGTGCAGATCTTGCTGCACAAAACCTGCGTCAATTGGCTTAATAGTAAGATGAATCGAACCACTATTGTAAATAAGAAACAGTGAGATAAACCTAAGAACCTTAAGGATATCTGGTTGCAAGCTAGAACCATAGGCTTTAGAGAAGAATTTGCGTCACAAAGGTTTTCATTTATTTTTACGGGACAGTTTTTCCTTTCCTCCCTTTTCAGAACTGGGAACCAATAAGCCTCTGTGCCTAAGCTCTATTTGTATGCCATGTGTAATTACTGTTTTGGGAAAAAAACATGTTGCTTTGGAACTCAGTATTTCTGTATCACGGTTTGGAGACAAACATGTTATTACATAGAAATGCACCTTTATGTAGTATAAAGGCACGCGGGTAGCAATAGAGCAAAGTTATTTGATTGTGTCTTGGAGATGAAGGGAAAGTTGGTTGTGTCTAACGATCTATGCCTCTCACCCCTGTGCCGATCTTCATACGACTCTTCAACATCATCTAGATCCTAACGCATAAAATAGGCAAAGCAAATCTCTGTAAACCTTAACCACATCTGTGGACCTAATGCATAAATGGGAAAAGCATATCGTCATAAGCCTCTTATATGACATCTGGTTCCTAATGCATAAATAGGAAAAGGAAAACTTTGTAACTCTCACCCACATCTGTGCACCTAATAAATAAATAGGAAAAGCATGGATTGGATTAAACAGTTAAAAAGCATGAGATTAACTTACCAGGCTGCAATTTCTGAATTTTTGACACTTCTCCTTATTCATGCTGAAATTCGATGTTCTGCGAAGAGTTCAAATAAGAGAATGGAAAGAGTAAGCTTCTAGAAAACAGGAAGCAGTGTGAGTCTAAATAGACTGTTACACTGCAACAAGCTGCTTGCCATCTTTTTTTCATTACAAACATGGATAAATAAATGCATGACAAAAAGCAGTATGTGGCATTTTATTTTCTGTGCAATATCAGAATATAATTTCACAAGCCAATAACTTTGGAATTGGAGCACAGTTTCAAATTGCAAATCACCAGGACGTAGAAAACACCAAACATGATATTGCTAATGGTACTGCATATGACCTTTCTTATATAAAAATGCCACTGTTGCAGGTCTAAATCATATCAGAAATTGACGCATCCATATAAATTATAAAGGCATAAAGATGCACATATATCTACCATCGACAAATGTCTATGAATAAAATTTAAGTTATAGCAAGCTCTATTTTCTTTCAACCTAATAAATATTTTAGGGAAATGCAACAATATAACTAAATAGAAAAATCATATAGAAAATAGGAAATAACTGCCTACTACATAAAGGGGTAGTCCTTCACAAGAGGTTGGCATGTAAACCACAAGGATTTGATTAAACATGTGGATGAAGAGCCCGGGAACCTGATGATCTAAAGGGAAAAATGGCTCTTGACATAGAGCCTGGAAACAGAAAGTGTGATGTAATTATCTTTTCCATCTAACTTTCTTTTTGCTGTTGCTAGTAACTTTACTCATCTCTCTCATCGTGTGAAATCTGACAAATTTAATAGCATCTTTGATAATTGAAGACAGGAAAATAGCAGCCGTGCAGGACAACATAATCTTACCAAAATGATGTATGAGCAGGTTCACAAGCTGTTTTCTCTTGGAAACAATGTTATCTTAAACCCAGGGGCGAAGCTACATTATAGCTCGCGGGTGCCGATGCACCCGCACAAAAATGCAAAAACAGTGATAAAGTCTAAATTTTCACCATATATGTATCCTCCATAACTCAACGCGATGCACCCATAAGGCAAACGTACCCCCTTCGATTTGCTCTAGCTTCGCCACTGCTTAAACCAACATGCCAAAGAGAGAAGATCAACAGGAGGAATAGGCAGAACGATATTGAATCTGGGGATAAACTGGGAGTGTTGTAGTCCTCTTTTCCAGCAGCACCTTATCTGAGCACAGAAGCGGGAGATGAAAAAAAATATGAAAGGAACGGAAGAATCATAGTTCGTACGCGAATCTGAAAGAACAAGGAGTACATAATACGCCGTGTAATGAGAAGATAACATGCGAGAGCTCGAGGAAGGACGCGGGGTCGAGCAGGCTTCCCTCGCGCCGCGTTCCGCCTCACCGCCTCCAGGCCACCCCCGCAGCTGACTAGTCCTGTATCTTGTATCAGTTCACATATGTGGATGCTTAAAAGTACTCTATGTTTTTATCAGTAACTCCTATATGGTTCCTTAGTTTTGTTGTCATAGTACTCTTTTTCTTACTGAACTACTTTCCCATGGCACAGGAGGCGCACTTTGTGTCGATTCTCAACTTTTCATGGCGTCAGGTTACTTGTGTAGTTGTGTGACGCAGTGCCCCATCAGAGGTAGCAGGGTGGTGTTCATGAGCTTTTGTGATAAGTCTCAACAGGTACGTCTTGGTGTACTATATGAATAAGGCGCGATTCTACCAACTGGTCAGTTGAAACAAATGATAGATAGTGTCTATGAGATGAGTATATGCATATATACTTTGGTGGTCACATTTCTAACAGAAGAAATTTTTACGATGTCTATGTAGACGGTGATGTTTTGGCACAAGCGAGCAGCATGGCGACGGCGGCGGCGTTGCGCGCGTAGGCGGCGGAGGCCCGGTCGAGCGTATCCGGGAGCACGGAGACGGAGGTGGGCGCTGCGCCCCCATGGGCCGCCGCCACCGCGGGAGCGGCGATGCTGGCCGGCCTCGCTCGCAGCCGGCCATACCGTCTGTGGGCGAGGAGCGCGAGGGGCAGCGGCGCCGCGGCCCGAGGACAGGCGGTGGGTCGGGGAGGATGGCGCCAGAGCGGTGGCGGAGGATGGGCTGGGATGGCGGCGAGGATCCGGCGGGGATCGAGCAGGGGGCGCCGGGGCGCATGGCAGGCAGCGGCGACGCCGGACCGGCTGTGGGCGAGGAGCAGGGAAGCCGAGCCGGCCGTGCGCGCCGCCTGGCAGGACCGGCCACGTGCGCAGAGCAACGACGCCGGGTTTGCCGTGGGCGGGGAGCGACATTCGCCGCCTGGCTGGCCGCGAGCGAGGAACCAGGGCGCAGGGCAGGCAGCGGTGGTGCCGGACAGGCCATGAACGAGGAGCGGCGAAGCCGAGCCGGCGGCGGGTGGGGAGCGGCAGCCGCTGGCTAGCCGGCCGCGAGCGAGGAGTGGCGAAGCCGGGCAGGTCGCGCGCGTTCGCCTGGCCGGACCGACCGCGGGCGGGGAGCAGCGGCGCCGAGCGAGGGGCAATAGCACCACGGCGCGAGGAGCCCCCCGGACAATGAGAGGAAGAGAGCGGCGGGGGTGGGGATAGGCTACTGTTACGACCCAAATTTGGTAAACATGATCAATAATTAACCAATATCATCATAAGTATCATTAAAGCATAATGAGGCATCTTGTACATGCGTTGGCATGAGTTAATTAATTTTTGTGCTTTGTTTGAATACTTGCTTATGAAGTAAGTTTAATTTTCACCATACAACTGTGCCTCCAAACAATTGATTTGAATATTAGACTTAAAATGATGAATTTAAAATATTTTTCTTAATTTTGTGACAACGAACCCGAGGTATAAAATTCATGGAGGTTTCAAAAACTGTTGTTTTGTTTATTTTCTGTGAGCAATTTAGGGCCTGTTTGGATCCAAGGGCAAATGGCAAAAGGGCAAATGGTAAAATTTTTGCTCCTGTCATATCAGATGTTTGGACGTTAATTAGAAGTATTAAATATAGTTTAATTAAAAAACTAATTACATAGATGAGGACTAAATGACGAGACGAATCTATTAAGCCTAATTAATCCATAATTAGCAAAATTACGGTAGCATTTGCCCTTTTGCACTTTGGGGTGTTTGGATCCAAAAGTGCAAAAAAAATTGCAAAAGAGCAAAAGTTTTACACTTTCTCTTTCTCTTTCCATTGGATCCAAACAGGCCCTTAGAATATCCTTTTGAGTGTTTGTTGTTGCATTGTATTCTTGGTGATTTTATCTTGCTGCTGTTAAAATTTGATGATTTTTGGAGATCGGGAAGTCATTTATTTTTCAAAATTGAAGTCGAACCAACGTTTTTTCCTTCTTTTCCCTCACCCGGGCTCGCATGTCAACCCTTTCTCCTTCTTCTCGTTTCTCTCTCCCGCGCCTGTTGGGCGAGCAAAAGCTGCTCGCCATGTCGTCGTGGCTCACCGGCCGGCGAAGCCCCGGGCAAGAGAAATCCCACCTATGCCCTCGCTCCGCTTCTCTTTTTAAGCCCGTCCACAGCCTCCCTAAACCCTAGCCGCATTTTTTCCCCTCTCCACCAATGCCGCCGCCACCTCCTTTCTTCCCCAACTCCGGCCGCCATCGATTTGCCCTCTCCGGTGACCTCCGCCTCGATTCCTCGCGGCTACGGCCTCTCGTCGCCCTCCTCGACCCATTCCAGCCCTAATCCTCTCTGTTCCCCTATCCTGGAGAGGGGTACCGACGAGCTCCTCCCGTCGCCGCCGTTGTTGCCATGGAGAACCCCTACCGCCGTCCCGTCGCACCTCCGCCTCTTGCTGGTGAGGCTCGCCGCACCCTCTCGCAGCACATACGCGCGCCTTTGCCCCGCCCCGGCTGTCCTCACCGCCGGCTGCCGGAGCTGCACCGCTCCGCATCGCAAGCACGTGTTCACGTGTCCTATCAACGCCCCTAGCTCGGCCTTGACCCGGCCTAGATCTCCTTTGACCCCGGACCCGCTTATCAGCCTCTAGTGCTGGGCAGAACATGTAGATCCAGGGTTTCTCGAGGGTTTTTGTGCAAAAACATTTTGAAGATTTGTTTTAATCTCTTAAGATCTTGTAAAATGTGTAGATAAATGTGTAGTGGTCCAAAAATATTTATTCTTGTTCTTTTGTATTCCTTGCACTGAGGTCTACCTTATAAAATTGTTGGATATCTTGTTTCTGTTACATTAACTTAGTTATGCTTTATTTATGTGAAAGTGATTTAATTACTTGTTAAATTAACTGGTGCTCTAAAATTTCCAAACTTAGTTTTGTTAGATCCCTTGTTAAATTATCTATCCAAGGGTGTATTTTGTTTTGCAAGAAACCAACTGGTTCTTAGGACTTTAGATTAATGTCATGTTTGTTGCTTGTAAGCTTGTTTATTGCATAACTTTTACCTGAAAACTGATAAATTGGTAAATCCACTTGTGTTAGCTTATTACCTCTATCTAGCTCTCATGGTAATTTTCTAGAAGTTGTTTTAAGTGATTTGAATATTTTTTTAAGATTTAACTTGTTTAGAGTAGTTGAAAATTATCATGCTAATAAATAATTCTATAAATTTTTTTCTACAAATCCAACTTTCATGAGTTTGTTTTGATGTTCTCTGCATGCTCAAATTAATTTATAATTTATGCTTATTGTATAAATTTCTTGTTGATATTTCTTGCTATAAATTTTCTTGCTTAAGTGCTAGTGATGCTTGGTTGTTTGGTTAGTAGCTCGTGTTTGTGTATCCTTGCATGTTATGCTTTTTAATTTCTCATATCATTATCATATCATGCACAAACATAGCATCATGCTAACATATGCATCCATTAATGCATTTTAGTGATCGAAATGCCGAAGAACGAGCCCGTTGAGCCCGAGCCCGGCATAGAGTTTTTAGTTGAGTCGGAAGAAAACCGAGGCAAACAGCTGAGCATGATATTTTTTTACTCGCCTAAATTGATTTAGTTTTAGTTATCTCATTTGGGTATCTATGATTATGTATTATGTTTATCTATTGCATTATTATACCTACTCTTATGCATTACCATTCCTTGAATTGTTTATCCATATTCTTATCACATGATAGTTTGGTTAACTAATTAAATTTGACTAGTTCCATAGCCATGCTTAGATTTATTTTATAACTTGAAAGGAAAGATCGGAATAGGATCACACTACACTCACTTGGTTATTCTTGATCGCATTTGTTCGATTATGGTTTTGTTGGAAAGATGTTATCATGGTTTGGGCGGAATGGTATGGCCTAGAGAAAGGAGTCTTGGAGGCATAGTCCACTTGAATCGTTTAAGGTCCGTCCGTAGATGATGACGTTAGTTTTGAGTAACTTATCGTGCTACCACATATCCAATCATAGGAAGTATGAGCCTATTACCTCCTTTGTCTTGGTCATTGAGGCTTAGTCTTAGATGCGTGGCCATTGGGCTATGTAGAGAGGCTTAGGGGTATCCCTAGTGGACCTAGGTGACTCTCCGTGTAAGCTAGGCATACCCTCAATGGCTGAGGCTTGTTGGGGACGGTTGATGCGAGTACCTCTTATCCAACTTGGCCGGTTGGGTGAGCCGCATGGTCCTTGTGTTGTATGGATAAACAAGTACACTTGCAAGGTTAAATAATCAATTCGAATTGCCGCGCTCTCAGTCACGAGCAAGCTAAATATCCCATGATTTTTTTGTAGAAAGTTCGTGTACGTTGGAAGTGATTCATGTCTCACTTTTATGATCAAGTACTTGCTCTCCCTTTAATCAACTAAAACTTGTGTGGTGGTTTGGGCAAAATAGTTAATTTACTAGGAAACTAGTTGTTGGATTAGAGAGCTCATGCTTATGCAATAATTACTTAATCATAAAGCCTCATCCTTGTTGAACCCCTTTGTATAATCCTTGTTTATTTATTCGCGTAAGTCTTGCGAGTACCTTTGTACTCATTTTGCTTTTAACCTATGTTGCAGGTGAGCCGAAGTTTGTGTTTGGTCACTTCTATGCCGCCGATTTTGTTGCGGGAGAGGAGTGAGTCGTTGTGGTCACAATGACGTTCTCGAGTAAAGATGTCATTTTCTTATCACGTTTTAGTTTCTTTATCAGCTGCGTAGCTCGTCTTTTGTGAGAGCATAACGAAAATATTGAACTTATACTAATGACTCTTTTAGTATTTAATTCGTGAGCCCAAGGCTTGTAATGTGGAGCTTGAACCTTTTAATTTTAGATTTGAACCATCCTTTTTTGAAAATCTTATTGTTGGATCTTGTGTTATGTAAAATATGCTCTCTATGGATCTTACGGTAATGTGCAAATTATATGACGGTATGTGCTTATTCGTAGGCACATGACAAGCACGTACCGGAGCTACTAAATTTGATATCATTTTAAAAGAATGACGTGTCGGTTGTTAAAGTCTCTAGACATGGGTCAGTACGTGGCATGCTTTTGAGCGAATATGTGCTGGCTCTCTCGTCTTAAAGATAATAACCGGCAGTTGGCTTAAAACTGTTCTTACAGCTACGGCCGCTGCCGCCGCTGGCGTGGGGACTCGCCATGGTACTGCTGGGCGGCGGAGGGCGGCAAGAAGCGAGACGAGGAGAACGCACAGTAAAACGAGGCTGGTTAAGAAAAAGGGTCTGCCCACAGTTTCTCGGCAGCAAGCAGGAAGCTTCGCGGACAGAGGGGGAGTACAGTAACTCTTACTTGGAACGGAGGGAAGACATGAAGTCAAGGGAGAGATCGCAGCCGTAACGAGACAATCTAAGGGAAATTTTGGCCTACGTGGCATAGCTGGCCGTGCGCCGAGCTCCGCTCCTATCATATATAGGAATTTGATTCGGGTAAACCAGCAGCTCTGCTAACCTTGATGAACGTAACCTCCAATTGAAAGAGTTCAGTACACCGTAGCGAAACCCAGTTAAATGAATCATTTGAATTCGGTAACATTGTACTTCTCACACAATTCGCTAGCTAGTAAATTCTGCCAAGTGTCAACCTTTGAACAACTTGGAGGCAGCAGGTGACATTTCACTTAGAGGTGCTGCTGTAAATATCCGTCATGAGGACACAATCAACAGTATTTGCTAGACTGCCGGCCGGACGATACTAATCAAAGTATTCATTACCTTAAATTAGAGCAAATTTTGTCGACCCAGCAAATGTTAGCCCAATCTTTTAATCAACTGTTGATTGTCCGGCCAGCTTGCAACTAATAGTGCGGTCATGTTTAAATCACTATTTGCCAAACTTGACAATCAACATCATCGATTTGTACCCTCGGGTCTCTGATCCATCACCGGCAGAAAAAATAAGAGGCATTGAAGCAGCCACGTTTCCGCACTAACATTCATAATTGAAACTGCTTCGCCGTTGTACAGTTTCCTTCTGCCCTGCGCCCCGGCTACAATTCATAAACAACAAGGGAATAAATTAGCTAGTGAGGTTAGTGTTGGAAGGATCCATGGCGAGGGAGGAGGGCGCCAAGGAGAAGGTGAAGCTGGTAGCAGCGGTGTTGGCGCTGGAGATGCTCATAGCAGGCTTCCATGTCGTGTCTAGAGCCGCGCTCAACATGGGCGTCAGCAAGATGGCATTCCTCGTCTACAGGAATGGCTCTGCCCTTGCTGTGGTTGCTCCTTTTGCCTACTTCCTCGAGAAGTGAGTATTTGTAATATGCCTTTGTTAATTTGTACAAGTTACTGATTATCTACAGATTTATCATAGATGTTCATTTCAATTGATCAAGTGCTACGGATAAGGTATGGGTAGATAGCCAACAGTTTCGTAGTTATCAGTTTCGCTTTGTGGGATGCAGTTCGAACAAATTAGTCGTCTTATGAATCTGCTTTGTGGGTGGTTATAAGGAAAATCGAACATAAACTGCATGCACTTCTCCATGATAAAGTCCACACAATACAAAGTCTTCACGTAAGTATACACAAGACGAAGTATTTACGCAAGACAAAGTTTTAATTGCTGACCTCCAAAACATCCAGAACGAAAAAAAGTACTGATGACCATTAATTAAACAAAACAAACCTGGTAAACTGAAGTGATATAGCACCCAATGCAACTTATCGACAAGCAACTTGACGAAAATAGTTGATTATCTGGACCAGTAGGAGCGCTATATAAGATCCTTTCTGTCTTTCAAGCACCGTTATGCTAAGTTGTCTCAGTCAAAAATAAAAATAAAAATCTCATTATGTATACGTACCCCTCTGCAGGAAAGATAGGCCACCCCTCACGTTACTTTTGATGGCCGAGTTCTTCATGTTGGCTGCAGTTGGGTGAGGTGTATAGCATTTACTTTCATATTGGCCGTACTAATTTAGTACGGTTTCTAACTCTGATCCGTGCAGGACTACATTCACACAGGGGTTCTATATTCTTGGTTTGTACTACTTGTCACCAACTTATGTCTCTGCCATCCAAAATTCGGTCCCTGCAATCACATTTGTGATGGCTGCTGCTTTGAGGTAATATAATTGGCAAATGTGATGCTTTTCACTAAGCAATTTGTATTCACGAGTTATGCAAAGCACTTCACCTAAAGCAAACTTGCTGGCAACTGAAAGTCAACATGTGCATTATTTATTACTTCCATGGTGTTGGCCCAAGCAGGCACAACCAGTTGATGAACAAAAGGTGAATTTATAGTAGCATGAACATCTATATGTATTTTTTTTATTTAACCTGAGCTAGCTGGATGTGATATATGAAATTGGGAACATTAGACTAGCTTGTCATTTCCACGTTATTAGACTGATCATACTTGTTATGCCATTTCTTGTCTTTTTAACCAGAATTGAACAGGTCAATATTAAAAGCGGACATGGGGTGGCAAAAATAGCAGGCACGGTGGCGACCATAGCAGGGGCGACCATCATAACCCTCTACAAAGGGATGACATTAACAAGAGATTCAGAGGGTACCCACAAACTGAAAGACATTAACGTTATCACGAGTCCAGGATTTACCTGGATCGCTGGATGTCTCATCATGTTTCTGAACTGTCTTTGCTTGTCTGGATGGATGGTTCTGCAGGTTCATTGCTACTATTTTGCCTTCTGTTGAACTCATTTTGGTGTTGGCTAGCTTTCATTTGTATCTTATTATTTGTACCAAATAGACATATATCTAACGGATAAGAGTGGATTAACTTAAAACTTAATACAGAGGAAAACATATTTTCACATTTTATTTGCAACAGAGAATTGTTAATAGTGAACTATAGCCATTTTGTCCTAAAACATATATAGAAAAGAAATAAAATGCCAGTAAGTTACATTCATGTCAGTGTCAGTTTTGAATTGAGGCACTCAAGACAATTCCAGGCTTTGTCATATGGCATCATAGCTTGACTTTTTGTTGTAGTTTTTTGCAGTTTATTTTCCTTAACCAAATCTCTTTTGGATTTAGAGTTTACAACAGGAATTTTATGGCTTATAGAATTTGTATTTAGGATTCTTGTAACTTATCTACTTATAACAGGTCCCGGTTTTGAAGAAATACCCAGCTAAGTTATCATTTTTTACAATCACTTTGGCATTGGGGCTCATCCAACTCATAGCTGTAGCACCATTTTTTGAGAGCAACATAGAGAGGTGGAAGGTGCACTCTAGAGGGGAGCTTTTCACCATCCTGTATGCCGTAATTCTCTTTCTATGTGTTCCTTAATATTTTCTCATAATTTGAGCTATTTTGCATATTGCTAATTATATCTTATTCAAGATTTTGTAAAAGGTACCATTCTTTGAATCGAATTCATGGTTTATCGCAATATATATGTTTAAAAACTGAAGTTTATATTGGTGACTAGCTTGTGGGCCGGCCTTTGGCCAACAAACTATTATGCATTATGCGTTAGAGTAAATTTGAACTGGAGAGGGTTTTAGGAAGACTTTGTCCTGCTTGTTTTTGTGGAAATATGTTACTCAAATTTAACTTATGTTGTTCTTACTCAGATTTAACTAATGTTGTTCTGATTCAGAATATAAATTAATATTAATATACTTGTTTATTTATGTTGGTGAAATCGAATCAGCAAAATGGAATTTCAGAAAAATAAACATCTAAACAAGATTAGATAGAGGATATGTTTCTAGGGGGCAAAACAGAGCTTGGGTGAATGTACAATAACTTCTTGCGCGTACTAACGAACGCAGGGTATTGTGGTACTTGGTCTTGCCTGGTATGTTATGATTTGGTGCATAAGTAAGGGAGGCCCGCTCTTCGTTTCTGCCTTCCAGCCATTGCAAACTGTCATGGTTGCCATCCTGGCGGCCATTTTCCTTGGTGATAGACTCTACATTGGAGGGTAAGGCATGCACACCAAAAAGATTTGACAATGAAACCCAACTGGCAGGAAGGAGCAACACCACATTGGTGTTTAGCTACCAGAATCATCTGATAAAATTTATCTTTTTCTTCAATTACAGAGTCATAGGTGCGGTGATCATAGTGGGTGGTCTCTATTGTGTACTGTGGGCGAAAGGTAAAGAGACCAAAAGCAACAGTGATCTGCTTGCTGAAAGAAGCTTAGCACGGAATCTCCTTCACGAAGAGAGTACATACGGAAGTCCATGAGGAATTTCTCACTCGAGAGTAATGTTGCAAAATATAGTATGGATACTAATTATCAAAACGAAAGGTTACATGTGTTTTTGTGGCTTAAGAGCACACCACAAGCAGGGAACTGAAGCTATTACATTTGGGCTCATTTAATTAAGGGTAAAGTAAAGTGCATCCATGATGTTGTATGATTGTTTCATTTTGATCCAACAAGTTATAAATGTTGCATCCACCATACACTAAGTTGTTCTCTACATGCATATACAATCTACTATACACTAGCGGCGCATACTCCGGGGACGTTGTAACACCTCTAGTGTTAATCATATGCATTAACTCCTAATTAAAGGCATAATCATCATCATTAACGTTAATCATGCATGCATAAGTGCATATTTAAAATTTCATGTCTTCTCATGCATTTAAATCATTATGCTTGTGTAATTTGTGCTAATCACATGAGTTAAACATTTTTTTTTGGGGGAAATGAATGCAAGGAAATAGTCAAATAATGGAATTAAGTGAAAAAGTTTGTGTTTGCAAATCTTATGTCACTCAACTCAACTTAATAAGTCAAAAATATTCTAAACTCTACTTTTCTTGTTTGAAGGTTTAAACCTATTAAAAATTCAAATTTCGGAAGGTTGCAAAGCTGAAATTTTAACCATGTTAGAAGCAAGTTTAAAATTTATTTTGACTGAACACATAACTTTTGACTAATGTAAAACTTGTAGTCCAATGTTAGTACTTCAATGTGGTGTGGTTCCTTTTTAGGGCAAACTTCGTTGAGTGGTTCAAATCCTCGGTCAAAATTCAGTCAAACCCCTATTTTAAACCCCTTTTGGCTGAATTTTAAATTCACCATTGACTGCTGTTTGACCCCTTTTTCTTGGAAATCTTGAGCTCAAATCAATGTGCTCCCAAAAGCAATATTGTAGATCCATCCTTCTCTCCAACTTTCGTTTTGGCCGATATTCAAGTTTTGGTAACAATTTTTGAGAAATTGACAGACAATCATCCTTTGACCCCATCACTCTCTCACATCTCTCTCCCCCACGGGTTAGAGCCCGACGGCAACCTGGCCGACGCTCACCGGGTGCCGCCCCGTGCGGCCAACCCATGGCTGAGCCCGTTTGATGCTGGCCGAGCCCAACCGCATTCACCCCCCTCCACCTGCGCCTTATCCCCTCCGTAGTTGAGCAAGACCTGGAGCATGATCAAGAGGAAGTGCAAGTTGAGCAGGCCAAACACCTAGAAGCTACTAACCCCGTTGAGCTGCAAGGCAAGCCCCAGAGCATAACCCCTTACTTGAAAGCTAGACAATGTTTATTTATTTATGTACTGTGCATTTAGGTTTCTAGGTATTGTTTGGAACCCTAGTATGCATGATTCTCCCTATGTACCTGTTGATGCCAAAATTTTGCAGAATTATTTTTAGAAAGGAAATGGAGCTGATGGAACCCTAGGGAGAGTCGTTTGAGTCAAAGCTGTCAGGGGATCCCGGTCAAGGATGACATGGCATTGGTCAAAAGTGATGTAGACTCGGTCAAGGATGAATGGATGGAGTTTGAATCGGATTAGGAGATGATGTCATTAAGGAAATTCGGAAGTCCGATTCCTTCTGGAAAGCTTTAAGAGATATAGTAGTAGTTCTTTTAAAATTAAGTTTGTAATAGATTGTAATCGATCAGAGTCTATAGTTTTAGGTATAAATAGAAGCGGTCAGGGTTTTGTAAAATAACAATCAATCAATACAACTTTTCTCGGCACTTTGCCAAAACCCTAGGAGTAAGAGCAGAGTACTTTTCTTATCAATTACTCAATGATTCTTTGTTTCTCACACATATGCCAAATGCAACCGATCAGCGAGAAGAGAGTAGATAGATCACAGAAGAAAGGTAATCATCAATGCATATATCAGATGCCTCAAACAGACAGATAGATAGACCGTAGCTGCATATACCCAAATGCCTCAGTGCAAAAAGGTTAGTACTGCCATTTCGTAAGTCCAAATGCCACAGATCAGACAAAATTAATAATATCGTTCCATATGAGAGCGCATGGATAGGAAGGCATACAGAGCACATGTCTTAGTACGTAACATATCCTAGTACATGACATTGGCTAGGGCATGCTCAATACTTTTTGCAGATTCAGTGGCATGGAAATATGCACAGATTAAAACTATGGCATTGCAAGCATTGGCATATATTCTCAGAGTTAATATGTTCAAACTTCAAAGTATAGCAACTACCGATTCATGAGATAACTGGCTTATGTTGCAAAATAACCATAGAAAGCGAATCAAATATTAGTGCAATCTACACATACAATTGTTGGTATAATCAACAACAAGTCATAGAAGAAACCCGCTTTAACAAAATTGTTCCATGCTATTTGTAATTTTCAAGTTCAGCGTTCACATCACTCTATGAGCTGACGCATTCTGCTGCATAATTATTTTTTCATTTATGACATTACTAAGGATATTATGGAATTTGAGAAGCTATGACCAACCACCATAACAAAGAGAGAATGTGCTCTGTGCAGAACAACTGTACGAGCCAAAACAGAAAACACCAAAAGCAGAGGAGCTTAAAGTTTCTTTGACAGGAAAAATGAATCTTACAACCACAGCAATACATTTCATAATACACAGCTAGAGAAGCTTTTTGGAAGACGAAAATTATTCAGAAGATAGAACAAAGTACCTCCAAGAACTTAGTTCATCCCAATCTGCATTTTCATTGCCGACCAAATTCCTCCTTTTCTTGCCTGTGTAAAAATGATCCAGCAAAAGTCAATCCAATGTAGAACAAATTGCTTCTAGGAGTATGGATGAACAATTACTCTTGATCTCTCTTAACTCCAAATAGCTAAATTGCTTCTAGGAGTATGGATGAACAATTACTCGTGATCTCTAACAATTACTCTTGGTCACCTCAGACGAATGTGATCACCTCCTACTGCGAAACAGCTTCTTAACCCCGTACTGCTTGATCACAATGAACATCGATAACCGCAGAAGCGTTTTCGATATCTAAACAGACGATATCTAAACAGACAAAGCAACCAGATCAGACAAAGAATATGAGAGCAACAAAGGCCATAGATAGGAGATAGAAATTAAAATGTGAAGTATGCTGTGAGGACACATTTCCTAGTAAACAAACCTACATTCAATCTTATGACAAGAACAAATAGACTAACAATTTTCTTTTCTGAAATGCGGTCAAATAAGAGGACTAAAGCACGAACATAAATTAATAAAAAATTACTCATTTAAGGACTGCAGATGCATCCAAACAGACAAAACTAAATGACTGTCTACCCAAAGACTATCAAATATCCCTGCATCAGTATCGCTCACCGGCTTCGCACCGAAGCTTCAGATGGCTGATCTAATCCTCATGACCTTCTTCTTCAGTTCCTCGTACATTTTTCACACATATTCACAGGTGCCTAATTACAAAAGCAGGGTTTAATCTCTGAAAGAAAAAACCCAGAAAACTGCAGTCAAGAACTTAAGATACAATTTGTAAAGTGACGGGTCCAGGGACCCAGGGTCCCAGTGGGCCCACTTCCTGTTGGCACTCGGAATGGCCTAAGACCATGCATGGATCAAACAAGTGCCCTCCTGGACCGTGACTTTCTCCAGGCCGTCCAGGCCCATGGTCCTGACCGGCCAGCTGGTCGGCTGGAGCCTCGGCCCGCGCCCCCGACCGAGGGGATGACCAAGGCCTAGGTCCATACTATGGTCCCGACCTAAGATGTTGGTCAAACCCTGCCAAGCACGACTCACGCACGTGTCGCTTTTCACGACTAATGAGGTCGGGGGCCGGCCGGACCTCGCACACTGACCGTCCCTAGGGGTAGATGCTGAGGATAAGGACGGACGCACCAGAGTCAAGTAGCGTACAGGGCCAACCACTCCCTCCACGGGGGTTATAGCCCCTCTTACTACCACTATAGGGGATACTATTCCACTTGCCCATCCTCACGAAGGGACGGGACGCAACGTCATCATGATGCGGCGGACAGGCCTCCATCACAATGGAGTGACGAGGCATAGCGCCAGGGACGGAGCGTGACTACCATACCGTACTTATCGTCGCACGCTCGCCCCCAACTGACGGAGCATGACGCACAGGGACAAGATAAGACGGCCACCCCAGGATGTAGGACTTGGATGATGGTCATCGGAAGGCCCCGACTGACAGAGTTGGCAGTCCCGAATGACAGAGCTGGCGACTCGAACCGACGAAGCAAGGAACACTCTCTCTTTCCACTCACTCTTTCTACCTTTTGTTTCCTATAACGGAGACCCCCTTTGGAATGTAAAAGGGACGGTCATCCGCCTAGGGAAGACACCAAAAATCTAGACAGATCTCGATCATACCACATCATCCACTCGCAAGCTTGTAATTTTCCAAACTTTCACGAGCACCTGGGCTTAAGCAATACAACCGACTGACCCCCTGACTGGACGTAGGGCATGATTGCCTGAATTGCCTGAACCAGTATAAATCTTGAGTCATGATGTGCTAGGCCACATCGGATCACGATGCATGATACACACTTCGAGTTGGTTTAGCTCCCAGCGATTTCCGAAACTGACAGTTTGGTGCCGTTCATGGGGAGCGCATCGTGCGTCCACTGTCCCGTCGATCGGATGGCCTTCATCTCCGACACGTCCAGCCTCACAAGCCTGAGCGATACGACTTGCTTTAGCTCGTTGGAGTTTCAATGGCCTCGCCCGTTGGACTGGGAACCCCCTGTCTTCACGCCCTTCCATGCTTTCCGCTTCGGAAGCCTGGACTTCGTTACCGATCATCTCGGCACACTCCGCCTCCGCGAGGAGGCTACTCCTCTGATGTCGCTCGAGGGAAACACCTCCTCGACCGACCCTCTGGCTAATCTCGACACCGAGGCACTTGTGCGGCGCATCGAGCTCATGCTTGGTGCCAACCCTTGAATGAGTGACGTGGACTTACTCCTGTTCTTGCTGCGCAACATTTTCCGCCAACTCTCTGGAGGGACCCCGCTGTCCCCACCACGCTTGCTGCATGGACGGTTCCTGTTTGGCCTCACAAACACCGCGGGCGTGTATGCCAGGGAGCTCTGGAAGATCATGTCACGGCCCCTGCTCACCATCGAATTCGTGGGCATGACGGGGTACAGTCCTGCCTCGTTCCACGACCTTTTCTCCGATGACGACCTCTAGAGCGAGGGTTCCAGTGTCGGCGATGTGTCATCCCCTGGCTGCCCCGCGCTGCGGGAATGTGCCATGGCAGATGTGCAGGGACGACAGCTGGTCCCAGTGGAGACCGAGGACACGCACACCCCGCCAGACCTGTGCGCATAGGCCCTGGCTAACACCGAGGCAAATGGTGAGGACTTATGTCAGTGACGGCCGCACCAGCTGCTGCTCGCATCAGTGCACCCCTGACGCAACTCTGAGCCGAATGCTCGTAACATTGCGGGCGGCGCGCAGGCGCATGCCCTTCAAGTCCAGCAAGTCATCGTTGTGGATGCCAGCAGCCCCCTGCAGTTTGCGCAGGCCAGGCAGAACATCGCCACCATAACGATGCTTCTGCGCAACCTGTCCGAGCCTGCAGACCATCAGTAGCAGGAGCTCCACTGCAACATCCAGACATTGGTGGAGCGTGCCACCGTGGAGCAGGCAGAAAGCTCTGCGTCAAACCACTGGCACGCAGCTTCCTTACCAGTTGGAGGGGCAGGCTCGCAGCAGCTAAACCCTCAGTCCACCAGCAGCAAGGGTGCCCACCCCAGGCAGGTCGTGACGCCGCGGCCGCGCTACACCCCGATCCAGCCCCCGCTGAGCAGCGCCCCCCAGTGCGCGGTCGGCTCGGGCCCATCTACAACGTGCGCAATGTCATCCACTCATGGCAATTGGCCCGCCACGGTGCCGATGTCGACCGGGCCGCCGCGAATGCAGCTGAAGCCCACCAGCCCAAGGGGGAGCACGAGGAGGCACCCCCCAGGCATGGTGGCCAACCGTGCGATCAGGATGGTGACCGCAGCCCCATTCCGGACGACCTAGGGCCGCGGGCTTTCGGTTGTCGCATCCAGAAAACACCATTCCCACCGCGCTTCCGACCGCCCACTAACATCACCAAATACACTGGGTAGGCGAACCCCGCTGTATGGTTGGAAGACTTCCGGCTCGCTTGTCGGGCCGGAGGAGCAGATGATGATTACTTCATAATCCAGTACCTCCCCATCTGCGTCAGGGAGTACATTCGAGCATTGCTCAAATTTTTACCGCCCAACAGCATCCATAGCTGGGCGGAGCTCAAGCAGGCCTTCGTCGGGAACTTCCAAAGGACGTACGTGCGCCCGAGAAACTCCAGGGACCTCCAGAGCTTCAAGCAGGAGCCTGGCGAGTCCTTGAGGGACTACATCCATCGGTTCTGCAAGCAGTGCAACTCCCTACTTGACATCGTCAACACGGACATCATCAGCGTGTTCCTCTCAGGGACCACCTGCAAGTCTCTCATTCCAAGCTTGGCTGCCCGAAGCCGCACACCACCCGCGAGCTTCGAGATATCACCATGAACCATGCCTTTGGCGAGGAGGTAGTCGAAGTGGTCTTCACCAATGGTCGGTCCAAAGGCAAGGGCAAGTGGGAGGACAGGGATGAGAGCCCCTCCTTAGGGCAGGGAAAAGAAAGAAGAAGGACCGACCTCATGCCAACCCCAATATAGTCGCGATGGCGGACCGCGCGGGCAAGCGACAGGGCAACACCGACCACTTCGAGCAACTCCTGGAAAAGCCGTGCACCAATCACGACTACCCTGTCAAGCACAAGCTCAAGAACTGCGAGCTTCTCAAGCGCATGCTGGGTCAGCCCAGCAAGCACAAGGTCGGGGACTGCGATAAGGAGGCCCCCAAAGATCAGGGAGCACCGCCCAAGGACAGGAGCAGCTTCCCCGACCCGGATGGCTACCTCATGATCTTTGGAGGTCCTGAGGATGACTGCACCAAGCGTCAACACAAGGTCCGACTCGGGAAGTCTGCGCCGCCAAGAACGCCATCCCCAAGTTCCTCCGTTGGTCGAGCACACTGATCACCTTCGACCGGGGTGACCACCCTCCCAACGTCCCCCGACCGGGGAGCTACCCACTCGTTGTCGACCCCATCATCGGCAACAAGCGTCTAACCAAGATGTTGATGGACGAGGGCAGCAGCCTCAACATCTTGTATGTTAAGACCCTCGACACCATGGGCATCTCGTGGTCCAAGCTCCGCACCTCCATTTTCCCTTTCCTCGGCATCATCCCGAGCATGAGGGCGTACCCCTTGGGGAACATAGACTTGCCGGTCATGTTTGGCAACCGTAGCAACTTCCGCACCGAGACCATGATCTTCGAGGTGGTGGACTTTGAGGGATCGTACCATGCCATCCTCGGGCGTCCGTGCTATGCCAAATTCGTGGTGGTCCCCATCTACACCTACCTCAAACTGAAGATGCCAGGGCCGAACGGCATCAATATGGTGAGCGGTTCCTTCGACCAGGCGTATGCCTGCGGTCGCGAGCACTTTGAGCTCACCACCGCCATCGCCAACTCCGCCGAGCTAAGCTTTGTCGGACGGTGGAGGAGGGTGCTCCCGCTTGCAACGACCATCCCCATCCAGCACCTTCCACCCGACTGAGGACACCAAGGCGACCGGGGTTGACCCCAACATCCCATCCAAGACCGTGCAGATCGGGACCCAACTTTCGGCCAAACAGGAAAGTGCGCTCATCGACTTCCTACGCGCCAATCATGATGCCTTTGCATGGAAGCCTTCCGACATGCCAGGCATCCCGAGGGAGATCGCGGAGCACGAGCTTCGCATCAAACCGGGTTCCAAGCCAATGCAACAACACCTACGCCGTCTCCATGATGAGAGGCGTAGGGCCATAGGCAAGGAGATCGCCAAGCTCATGGTAGCCGGCTTCACCAAGGAAGTGTATCACTCCGACTGGCTTGCCAGTCCCATCCTTGTAAACAAGAAGAATGGGAAATGGAGAATATGTGTTGATTACACTAGCCTTAACAAGGCGTGTCCTAAGGAACCTTTTCATTGGCCGCGCATAGACCAGATAGTCGACTCCACATCAGGATGTGAGATCTTCTCTTTTCTGGATGCCTACATGGGCTATCATCAGATTGCGACCTTTTTCATCACCCCGTTCAGCACATACTACTCCATCACTATGCCATTCGGTTTGAAAAATGCTGGTGCCACCTACTACCAGTGTTGCATGCAGAAGGGTTTTGCCGATTAGATTAACCTACCCCGGCAGCCTGACCAGCTTGGGTCATCGAAATCCACGATCGCCGTCTACGTAGACGTCATAGTGGTGTAAGAACCTCGTGTGAGAGGCCTGATCGCCACACTAGATGCCACGTTTGCTAACCTTTGAAGGTTTAGCATAAAATTGAATCCCGAAAAATGCACCTTCGGAGTTTCGAAGGTGAAGCTACTCGGATACATAGTGTTCGAGCGTGGCATTGAAGCCAACCTCGCTAAAATCACAGCCATCGCCAGGATGGGCCCCATAACGCAATGTGAAAGGCGTGCAACGACTCACCGGCTATGTGGCCACCCTCAATTGATTCATCTCCCGACTGGGCGAGCGGGGAATGCCCCTCTACAAACTCAAGAAGTCTTGAGCCCCCGACTTGTTACCCTCGTCATCATCCTCCTAGTCCTTTCGCTTTCCTCCTTGAGGGAGGGGTGGTGCATTGCATGACTTGTGGATGGTGATGCACTCGAAGAGCGTGTGTCACCACTTTGTGTGTATCGGGTATTGTTTGTGCATGACTTTCTCGAATTGTGTGTCATTGTTCCCCGACTTCTTGCCACATGGATTCCGCTCGACAACTGTGACTTCTTGGTTTGGCTTGCGCTTTTGGGTATTCCTGAGTGGTTCCGCTGGCTCTTGTTGAAGTGCCGTTGCCAATGCTTTGCTTGTTGTGGTTGCACTTGGGGAAGCGGTCGTTCTCCTCGTCCTCCTGGTCATCCCACCGTGCCATCATGTCATGCAGCTCCATGGCAGTAGTCAGGCGATTGCGTGCACAATCGTGTACGTGTGCTTCGAGAAGAGCCTATTCTAGAAGCAGCGGATGACATCCTCATCTGTGATGTTGGTGATGGTGGCACGTGTCTCGAAGAAACACCGGGTGTAGGATCTCAAGGTCTCGTTCATCTCTTGCTTCACCTGGGATAGATCATGGCAAGTGCCCGCTCTTATTATGGATCCTTGGAAGTTGTTGATGAAGGCCCACTTGAGGTCCTCCCACGAGTCCACCGGAAAGTAGAGAGCTTTGGTGGAGTTGGATCCCCCTGAAACTTCAATAGCAACGGAGTAGCATCGAATCCACTAGCGCGGGTCCTGCTTACCATCGTACTTGGGGTGTAACACCCTAATTTTCAGTTAGGAACCTAAATAAATTTTGCTAGATTCCTTTAGGATCCACAAAGTTTTTATTCCATCATTTTGATTTTAGAGCATTTACCATAAATTAATAGTAATTTACTTAACCATAAAAAGAAATATAAGGAAATATAGGTTTTGTGCATTTCATACCACATTGCATTACTTTATTATTTGTCTTCCATTTGAATTTAAATTCCAAATTCAAATTCAAATGCATTTGAATGCAATTTTTTTTCTCCCTCTTTTTCTCTTTGGGCCCGGCCCACTCTCTTTCTCTTTCCTCTCTCTCTTTTTCTCCCACACGGTCCAGCCCAGCTGGCCTTTCTTTCTTTTCTTCCCTCCATCGCACGACCCAGTCCAGCAACCGACCCCCGTGCCTCCTTTCCCCGGCCCAAAGGCCCACCCGCGCACTAGCCCTCTCCTTTCCCTTCACTCTCTCGCTGACAGGCAGGGCCCGCCTGTCGGGGTCGTCCCCGACCTCGAGCCAGACTCAGGCTCCAGCCTGAGTCCGGCCACGGCACGGCACGGCCTCCGCCCACGAACAGCGTCCTGGGCCTGCACGCCAAGGTTCCGCGGCTGCCCTATAAAGCCGCTGCCCGTGCCCTAGGCTCCGTCATCCCGCAACCCCCGCCTCTTGCCTCGTGAACCCTAGCCGCGCTGCCGCCTTCACTGCCAAGCTCGGGCATGCCGCCGTCTCGCCACTCCACCACCGCTCCATTGCCCCCGCCCGCCGCAGAAGCTCCGCGTGGAGGTGGACATCGTCGCCGGACCTTTTTGCCTCTGTTCCCCCGCCTTCTCGTGCGCGCAATGTCTCACCGGAGCTCCGCGACCGCGCACCGCCACCGTCCGCCTTTCCCCGGCTCCGTCTCGCCAACCCGACCCCCTAGATGGATTCCCCGTAGCACCCGCGTCCTTCCCGTGCAGCCTGCGATCGAAACCGTGGCCGGAATCGCGTTTACGCGATTCTCCAGCGAGCCCGCCGCCGTCTGCCGCCGGCGCAAGTGCCGCCGCCCCGCAGCCTCCAGCCGCTTCTCAGCCGCCCGATCCAGATCTGACAAACCCGATACCGGTCAACCCTTGGGTTTTTTGCACTTTAGCCCCTGAGTTCTATAGAAATCAACCTGCAGTCCACGGCAGTTCAAAAGTATTCACAAATAGATCCTTTTCTCCTGTTTAAGCCCCTATCCTTTTTTAAAGTAGAACCCGCCGTCCCTAGCCCCTCTGTTTTACAATCTAAACCCTAGATCTAAGGTTTACATTCTAGCCCATGGTTTCTTTGTCTAGAGCCCTTCTAGTTTCGAAACTTCTACAAATAAGCCCCTGGAATCATGTTTTAGCCATAACTTCTCCGTTTTAACTCCGTTTTCATCGATTCTCGTGCTCACGCTACCCTTGCAACGTATACAGTAGTTTTATAATGATGTTTTCCTCTATTTATATTGGTTGGTATACTGCTTATTATTTTTTATATTTGTTTGTTTGTATGTACTTGCGTGTTACGATAGACGGTGCGCAGTTCGAGGGTCCGCAAGAGCAAGGCTTTGAAGACGTTCCTGAGCAGCAATAGTTCTTTGATGAAGGCAAGTGGTCCTTGATCATACTCTAGTCCTAATAACTTTACACACATTTACCTTATATGCATGCATGTGTCTATAATATGATGGATCCCAAATTAAGGATGTGCCTAGTTCTTTTGAACTTTCTTGATTAAACCTGGGTTATTATATTTATGTTGTAGCACGCTAGTTGCTTTTACTTAGACTTTGGTTGGATAATCTGAAAAGCATGCTATACTTGTTTAACTTCATGTTCTGGAATACTTTATTGGTAATAACTGCAAGATCATTGCATTAATTGGAACATGGAGAACCACCTAGGAAAACAGTGCAACCATAATACTACACGGCTCTGGTCTTGGGTAATTAATTAGAAACTTTAGCTTGTAATGGTCTTACCGAAAGGACAAGAGGGGAGTGCGTTGATGGGGTATAGCTCAATCCTCTTGGAGGCTTTGTTTATGTGATGAGGATATCTCTCCTTTGCATACAATGTAAGGACCGATCACTAGAGCACGTGCACGATAGTTGGATCTCCAGGTACGTTCTAACCTTGTCAATTGTTTTTTAGAACTTACGCTTGGTTCGATGCATGTGTTATTGATTAGGAAAAATGTAGAGGACCAGCAAGGATTTGGACAAGGCCAAGGAGTCAAGGTAGAGGAGCTAGGACGTCCACACCAAGGAGGAGTCCATGTCCAACTCGACTTCGACTCCACCTCGGATTCTAGAACTTGACTTCACCAAAACTGACGCCCTGGCCACATACGGAGTCAGAATTGGATGTTCTATATATGGTTGGAACCAGAATTTCATAGAGCTTCCAATGGCACCAGTCCCACCTCAAATTCCTTCTGAGTCGATGGGAATCATCGACACAAGTGCGTGTCCAGATTCTGTCAGGGTGCTGTGTCACCGTCTGTTAGGCCGTTGGCCCGTGTACTGAGTTGGAGCCCATTAGGGTTGCGTCTAGGGGACTTGCACGCCCCTAACTCCCTTTTATTTAGTATCCATCTCCACTTTAGGGTTTGGGTTTTGCTTAGATTTAATCTGTCATCGAACAGTGTCGCCGTTTATCAGTTTGTGAGACTCCATCTCGTAATCAAGTCTGTTTGATTGCATCTCCTATTCTTGCTTGTGTTCTTGATTGCGCTTGCAGGGATAAAGCCTTCATTGTGAGGTCATTCGTGTGACACGGGTGATAACCAATGGAGCAGTGGTGTAGTGATTGCGAGGTTCTGTTTGTTCGGAGCCTTGGATCATCAACGTCGAGTTCTCCACCAATCAAGTTTACCGTACCTCTCGGAAGATCGGGACTCAACCTCCTATCAAGCAGTATCAATTATCAGGTTGCCGTGAGGTATACTCGTGTGCCTTTAGATTTGTTTTGTTTCTGTCCTATAGTCCACAAAAAAGCCAAAAAAATTTTACTCGTTCGGACCTACAACCCTCGCTCGGCCTTTTGTACTATTTAGTTTTGAAGTCGGTAGTTCTAAGTTCGTGTCCTAGGTTGAGTTTGGTTACTGGTTTAGATTTTTTTAGTTCAATTTTGTTTCTTCCAGCCGCTGCCATCCGTAAAAAAATCAATCTGCCAAAAATTTTCCATCCACCACCGATCCACCTATTCGTATCCGATTCCGTTTCCACCGCCACAACACCTAATTCAAAAAGTCCTCCTAAAAACGGGCATAATTTTTTTTTCTCGGAAAGCTCTCAAAAAGTTGCACATACGATTTGTGGCAGAACCAATCCGCTTGAATTATTCCGGCTCAAGTGCGCTAGTCATCACTATACAGGCGATACTAACTCAACGCACTTCAAACGGAACAACCCATTGGTTTGTCGGGTCACCGTCCGATTCAACCACAGTTGCACAGGATCAAGGTAGGTTTATCTCGCACGAAGGCGAGTTTACAATCACACCACAGCTCACCAACTTTTAATTCATAGAAATATTAAACATTATTACAATCTGTTTCAAACTTAAAGTAAATGTATACAAACATTGTTTAAAACCACAAGCTATGCAAGCTTGTTCAGAGTCACAGCGGAAGAAATTAACACGCGACTACCCACGTCACGAAAGTTGACACCACGCTCAGCCCGAAACATGGAGTCATTCCGGAGGGTCATTGCCAGCCGGAGACGGATCCCAATCCACGGACCAGCCAAACGGAATAGAGAATGGATAGGCTGGACTATCCGTTTGGTTCTCATAGGCCATACCTGAAAGACAGACTAGCAAGTCTGAGTATACTAATACTCAGCAAGGCTTAACTGAAAATTGAGTATACTTAACCCATAACTAGACCATGGAGGATTGAGAGGTTCTTGATTTCTTTTTTTTTGCTGAAAAGCAACAAAGGATATGATCTAATTTTCATATTTTAGCTTTCAGATTCTAGCTTCATTAACCATTCTAGGTAAGCACCTATACTAGATAAGTAAGGTAGAGATTAGCATCTATCAAGATTATTCCAACAATAGTTACTGTGCTTACTCTATGTGGTAGAAGGAGCAAGCAGTCTCAATCTCCGCAAGAAATAGATGATTCTAAATTGAATTTCATAACCTTGCAAGGGTAAACCTAACTCACATGCTTGGAACATCCAATGATCGTTCCGAAGCAACCATTTGCCTTTCATTCTGACTCGTGGATCAGGGCCACCACAAGCGACTGTAGGACCATACGCACATAAATGTGCAGGACGTACGTCTGTAGCGCGACTACATGACCGTACTCCTATCCGCTGTGCGGAACATACTCCCGCATGTTGGTGCGTGTGCGAAAAACCAAATTACGAGTGGTGGGGGGGGCGTATATCCACTCCTCGGGCCGATCGGTTACTAGGCTTACCGCTTACCATAATTCGCGGCATGTGGCTAGTACTTTGAAACACTTGACCACAGCTACCACACACTGCGACCTTATCAACTTTATCCACACAGACGGGGTAACCTTCCAAGTCATGATACCGCACATGACCCCGTCCATCATCCTTATAGTGATTGCAGAATAGTAAACATTCAACTCCTATATCGCGCGTGATAGGAAATCACTCAACTTCTGCCGGTTCTATTAGCAGAGCATCTATTCGATAAGGACTCAGGCACAATACATAGGTTCCTAGGATTCATGCAACTAGGGTTCCATTTCAACTCCTAGACTTAATGCATAATATAGATATATATAAGTATAAAACTGTATAAGTATAGTAATTTAAAATACTGGGTTATGCGTCCGGCTTGCCTTCTTGAGCGGGGCTGGGGTCAGGGATGTCAAAGACTTCCGAACCTTGGTTCGGGGCTTCAGTTAAATCCTCGACGATATTCACCTGGTCTTCAGAAAACCCTTGCTCGGGCTCCTGAATTAACTCGTAGACTCCATCGCTGAGTGTCGCTGACTCTACATGAGATGCAATGATTTGTTTTAGGTGGTTTTTGAGTTAAGAATTTCACTTCATGATAAAGTTGCAATCTAACAAATTGATAAACACAACTTCATAAAACAAGAAATTTAATTCAAACCTACCATTTGTATCTTAATTCAATTATCATAATTGATTGGATTAATTGAATTAGGTTAACAAGTTTGATTTTTATTTTGAAATCCACAAAGGATATGGCCTTGAATTTTTGTGGGTAAGTTTACTTCGAACAGACAAGCTTACTTTGAATTTTTCAAAAATTTATGAAAACATAAACTAAAGAATTTGAATTAAGTTCAAATTTTAAGTTTAAATTCTTGAAAGATTTATTATGAACTACTCATTTAAAGAACATCACATGGTAAAAAGATCTAGGCATGAAAACCTTAGTAACATGTTTGACTAAATTTAAACCATTTCAAGCTTGATTTGCATAAGTTTAAATTAGTTCAAGCTAGGGTTCAGTACTGCAGGTGAAATTTTTACACAAGCTTACTTATAACTTAACCAAGTTACACAACGAAAATCACAAGCAATAGAGATAGCATGTAAAATTTATACTCAAGATACCCTTTTGCTAAACTTTAAAATAACTCTAAAAATATTTTGTTTCAAACAAAAGTTGTAGAGCTAGACTTCTGGAGTGCAACAAAACTTGTTTGGCAATTTTTGGATTTTTCTACAAATTCCTATAGATTTTCAGAGTTGGCTGATTTGAAATGGGGGGTACTGATTTTCCACAAAAAGGCCCCTGGAAAAATTTGAATCCTTGCAATTGGGTACTTGGCCGGGTTAAACAGAGAAGCCGATCGACGGCGATCGAATTCCGGTGAGGGGGCTCACCGGCGGAGGGGAAAGTGGGGGAAAAGCTTCAGGAGCTCACGACGGTCACGGGGGTGGCCGGTGTTGAGGAAGAGAGGCGCTGAAACGGAGGGTTGACGGCGAACAGGGGCGGGCGATGGGGCTCCGAGGAACAACGATGGCGTTCCGGTGGCCGGAGTGCCGGAGGACGGCGGGGAAGTGGCTAGAAAGCTTCCACGCGATGATGTGGTGCTGGTGGTGTGCTTGGCAGGGGCTGAGAGGCGGTGGAGCGGTGGGACGATGGTGAGACCGAGCGGCGGCGGAGCTCGAGCTCATCGGTGCTGTGGTCTGGGCTGCTCGAGTGCGGCAAAATGAAATTGGACGGGTCTGCGAGCTTCAGTGCAATGCGACGGTGCTACTGGAGCATTGAATTGCGGGTGGGAGGTGGCGGAGGTGGCTGACGATGGCGGGCAGGAGCTGCAGTGGAGCTCCGGCGAGGCGTGGCACTCGGAAAGAAGGAAGAGAAGCAGAATGGGCGTGCATGAGTGCAAGAGTGAGTCCGTGGGGAGCTCAGGGACGTGCTTCAAGTCGAGGAGGAGACACAGCGAGCGAGAGCTACTGCTGGCAAGCCGACGGGCGTGTGACGCTCGGGGCGACGGCGGCGCAACGTGGAACGGTGAGGAGAGGGCCAGCGCGAGTCGGGTGAGCGGCGGGCGCAGCGCTGGAGGGGCACGTGGCGCGGAGAAGAGCGGCGCGGGGTAGCTAGGGATCGAGAAAGCGGCCGGCGAAGGCGGCGGTCAGGCGCAGAGGGAAACAGAGAGAGGGAGGGCTGGAGGTAGATGATGAGGACCTTTCTGCAATTTTTCAAAAAGTGCAGGGACTCCACTGTAAAGCCAAATTAACTTTCAAACTATAGCTCAAATGAAAATGTGCCCAAAAGCAAAAGTGTAGAGATTAGCAAGATCTACAACTTTTCTTTAAGGGTCAGCTTCAAAAGAGTTAAAGATTTGAATCTAATTTAAAACTTGACAAAATTTACACTCCAATTTAAAACTTGACAAAATTTAAAACTTCAGAGACATCCTATTTTAAATCTACACTCCAATTGAATCCTTAGGGTAGTTTCACTTCTATCTTTGGTTTAAAAGTAAGTACTTGCTTCTTGCAAAATAACCCTTTATATATTTTGATTTTACGTTCCATTCTCACACATTTTGCACCAAAGGACCTAAATTTTCAAGAATTACAAAAAGCCCCTTTTGCCTTTGCATTAAAGTTTTTAACACACATACAAAAGATTAAATGCACAAACTCATACTAGAATCTAGTGTGTTTTCTTCCTAAGTACCTGAATGTCATAGCCTTCCCCTCTAAAAAGAATCTCGTCCCGAGATTCCGGCACAGGATGGAATCGGACGATCAGATTTGAGAGTTGGCTTGAAGGAAGTCTGGAAAGTTACGTTGAGGATATGATTCGGTTGCCCAAGTTGCTTCTTCTTCAGTGTGATGGTCCCACTGAATTTTGAACATTCTGATGGTTTCTCTTCTAGTACTTCTCTCTTTGGTATCTAGTACTTTGATCGGATGCTCGATATAAGATAGATCCGGTTGGATTTCACTAGATTGGGAGTCGATGATCTCGGTAGGAATTTTGATGCACTTCCTAAGTTGAGATACATGGAAGATATCATGAATGGCCGCTATTGAGGAGGAAGTTGAAGACGATATGCTATGGGTCCACAGACTTCGATAATCTCAAAGGGTCCAATATATCGAGGGGCAAGTTTTCCTTTTACACCGAACCGTTGAATACCTCGAGTAGGAGATACTCGAAGATACACGAAGTCTCCAATCTGGAATTGTAATGGTCTCCTTCGTATGTCAGCGTAGCTTTTCTGTCGAGATTGGGCTGCTTTTAGATTATTCTGAATAGTCTTCACCTTTTCCTCTGCTTCAGTGACAAGGTCGGGTCCAAAAATTTTACGCTCGCCGGTTTGTGACCAACTCAAAGGAGTTCGGCATCAGCGACCGTATAATGCTTCAAATGGAGCCATCTTGAGACTTGTCTTATAACTATTGTTGTAGGAAAATTCTGCCAGTGCCAAGCATTTGTCCCAATTTTTGTCATACTGAAGTACGCAGGCTCTAAGCATATCTTCTAGAATCTGATTTATTCTTTCTGTTTGCCTGTCTGTTTGAGGATGATATGCGGAGCTTTGAATTAACTTAGTTCCAAGAGCATACTGAAGTTGCTCCCAGAATCGAGTGATGAATTATGCTCCACGATCAAAAATGATCGTCTTAGGTACTCCATGGAGACGAACAATTTGATCTAGATAGATCTCAGCATACTTTTTGGCGTTGTAAGTAGTATGCATGGGAAGGAAATGGGCAGTCTTGGTTAATCGATCAATGATTTCCCAAATAGAGTCATGCCTTTGGGAGGTGTTGGGTAAGCCAACGATGAAATACATGTTGATATCCTCCCACTTCATAGAGGGAATGGGTAGAGGTTGAAGAATACCGGCAGTTTTTAGATGATTGGCCTTAACTCTTTGGCAAATATTACATTCCGAGACATACTTTGCAATTTCTCACTTCATACGAGTCCACCAAAAGTTCTGTTTCAAATCTTGGTACATCTTGGTACTGCCGGGGTGTATAGAGAATTTGGATAGATGGGCCTCGTCCAATATCTACTTACTAAGCTTATGGTCCTTGGGTACAATGATATGCTCGTTGAACCATAGAACCCCTTCGTGATCTACTCGAAAGCACTTGTACTTTTTTTCTCCTTGTGCTAACTTCTACTTGATGATTCTGACCCTTTTGTCATGCTGTTGTGCCAGGATGATGTTATCCCTAAGCGTAGTTTCAATTGAGAGATGGTTCAAGCTACCTTGAGGAATGATCTCTAGATTGAGTTTCCTCATTTCCCAATAAAGAGTCTCATTGAGAGCCTTTACTGACAAGCAAGAGCAATGTGCCTTGCGGCTAAGTGCATCCGCAACAACGTTGGCCTTGCCTGGATGATAGTGGACTTCTAGATCATAATCCTTGATAAGCTCTAACCAACGTCTTTGTCTGATATTTTGATCTGCTTGCGTGAAGATGTACTTGAGACTTTTATGGTCAGTATAGATATGGCACTTTGTACCCATGAGATGATGTCTCCAAATTTTAAGTGCATGGATAACGGCTGCGAGTTCAAGATCATGTGTAGGATAGTTCTGTTCATGAGTCCTGAGTGCTCGCGATGCATAAACAATCACTCGGATATCTTGCATAAGCACACAACCAAGTTTGATTCCCAAAGTATCACAATAGATGTCAAAAGGTTTGGAAACATCCGGTTGAGCCAGAAATGGGGCAATAGTGAGATGTGCTCTGAGGGTGTGGAATGCATCTTCAGATTTGTGATCCCAGGAGAATTTAACTCCTTTGTTCAGTAATTCTATCATAGGCTTGGCTATTCTTGAGAAGTCAGGAATGAAACGACAATAATAGCCAGCTAGACCAAGAAAACTGCGGAACTGATGGACTGACGTAGGAGGCTTCCAGCTCAGCACTTCTTGGACTTTACTTGGATCAACGGATATACTGTCACTGGAGATAGTGTGACCCAGAAATTTAACGGTATCCAGCCAAAATTCACATTTGGAGAATTTGGCATACAAGTGGTGGTCTCTTAATCTCTAAAGAAAAATATGGAGATGGTTCGCATGATCTTCCGGATTTTTGGAATAAATCCGAATATCATCAATGAAGACCACTACGAATTTGTCGAGTTCTTGCATGAAGATAGAGTTCATGAGATACATGAAGTATGCTGGTGCATTGGTAAGACCAAACGACATGACCAGATATTCATAGAGTCCATATCTGGTGGAAAAGGCTGTTTTTTGAATGTCACTTGGCCTGATCTTGATTTGATGATATCCGAAGCGGAGGTCAATCTTAGAGAATATCCGGGCTCCGGCTAACTGATCGAACAGAATGTCAATGCGGGGCAGAGAATACTTATTTTTGATAGTTACCGCATTGAGAGGACGATAATCTACACATAGCCTTAAGCTATTGTCCTTTTTCTTCACGAATAGGGCTGTACAACCCCATGGTGAAGCACTCGGATGAATGAAACCCTTATGAAGGAGGTCCTGGAGTTGGATTTTTAACTCGGCCAGCTCATTGGGTGGCATACGATAGGGTCTCTTAGATATGGGGGCTGTGCCGGGTTGTAGTTCTATGATAAACTCAATATCTCTGTCCGGATGCATTCTTGGCAAATTGTCTGGAAAAATGTCTGGGTATTCGCAAACAATAGGGATGTCCTTTAACTTGATCCCTTCTACAGCATAGGCACAAGAGTTGTTGCACTCCCGTTGTGGAAGATAGAGAATAGTAGTTTCATGATCAGGTGAATCTATCTCCATGGCTCGGGAAAAGATATCCAATGACACTCGGTGCCTAGTCATCCAATCCATGCCTAGGAGGACATCCATTCCTTCTAGGTCCAATAATAGTAAATCTGTTTTTATCAGATTGCTACCCAACTGAATTGGCACCTTTCTATAAATTTGATTTGATGCAATTTTACCGCCAGGAGTCGCTATCATATAGGCTCCCTTAATAGGATAGATATCCAAGCCTACTTTTGTTCCACATTTTGCATTGATAAAACTATAGGTTGCACCAGAATCAAAAAGTATAATCACGGGTTGATGGTTTATAGAGAAACTACCCGTCATTATTGGCGCACCCTTGGGGAGTTCGGAGAGAGTTGTGAAGTTCACCCTCCCCTGGCGGACTTGTACCACCTGCTTCTTGCCCTTGCCCTTGTTGTTCGGGCTGGATGTTTGCCCTTGAAAAAATTTCCTGGGTTGAGGACAATCTCAGATGAAATGGGACGAGCTGCTGCAGTTGAAACAACGATTGTTGTTGTTTCCTTGATTGGACGGCGGAAAGCTCGGCCTTAGGCCTTGCTGCTGTTGCTGCTGGGATTGTGGTGTCGGCGGCCGATTGAATCGAGCCTGCTGGGGAGGCCTGGCTACCCATCTACCTGGTAGATTGTTTCGGGGTGGGGCTCGGGTAGCGGTGTTCTGGACCAACCGATACCTTGGCAGAGGCGCATTTGAGGGTCCCGTGGGTGTTTTCCATTTCTTCTCTGCCGAGTGGGCTGAGATGCAATCCTCTTGAGTAATGGCCATATTGACTAGTTCATTGAAGTTGTCAGTCCTTACCAGGTTCAGCCGTTCCTTAAGTTTTGTGTTTAGGCCTCGACGAAAGTGATCCCGTTTACGGGCGTCAGTGTCCGCATGATAACCCGCGTACTAGCACAGGTGATTAGAGGCCTGTGCATACTGCATGACAGTGCGGGTTCCCTGGATCAAGGTTAGGAATTCATTGAGCTTTCGCTCAATGAGTCCCTTTGGAATGTGGTGCACTCTGAAAGCGGTTTGGAATTCATCCCATGTGACAACATGACCAGCCGGCTGCATGGTATAGTACTGGTCCCACCATATGCGAGCGGTGCCGCGAAGTTGTTGAGCCGCGAAGAGTGCCTTGTTCGTGTCTGAGCATGGTGCAGATAACAATGTGAACTTGGACTCTATAGTGCGGAGCCATGCGTCAGCATCGAGGGGCTCATCTGTTTTATGGAACAATGGGGGCTGGGTGCTGAGAAAGTCTTGGTAGCCAGCTGATGGATGTTCATCACGGCCTCGGGACGGGTGATGAAACTGGTTCATCTGGGCCTGTACTAGTTTGTTAAGAAGTTCCGTTTGCCGTGCCATAACTTCCGCTAGATTTGGGGGGTGCTGGTGGTGGTTGTTGGGAACCGCTAGCTTGGTCTAGCCGGAAACCTTCCAGGGTTCCATGTGTAGCTCCAACCATCTGAAACAAAGGAGATGTGCATAATTAACAACATGTTTTTGTTCCCATTTTCAGAAGATATACCGCCACTAAACAGATATGTAATTCACATATTCTGTTTAACCAACTCATTCAAAGGGCAAGGATATCGATATGAACAACAAGACTCCAAGCTAAGATTTAAAGCAGAAACTGGTTATCCTTAACATATTACATCAGGGTGGTCTGATTACTACGGTCAAGTCATACGTACACATGCCACATATATTACAGCAAGTGGCCCTGGGTCCAGGTAGACTACTCACTACCTATGTCACAACATTCTACACTAGTTACATATGAAAGATCAACGATTTGGATGGACTAGAAATCATCAAGGTCGCCTATGGAGGACTAGCTGCCCGAAGAGGAGTGATCTGGCTGAGGGTTAGGCTCTGGGTTTCCATGCTCCGAGTCGAGATCAGAAACTCCTTCAATTTCCTCCCGTTCTTCTTCTTCGCCTTCAGGTGCTTCAGGTATAACAGGAGGTGCTGGCTGCTACTGAAGTTCATCGATGTGAGCGTGGGCGTCGTCAACCTCAAGGATGAGGTCGTGGACTTGCTCCTGGAGGAACTCGATAATCGTGTTGCGTTGAGTGATTATTGCATCACTCTCATTGATCTGATCCTCCCGGTGGACAATGATCTCATTTCGCTCTGCGATAATTTCCTCCTTTTCCGTGACCAATGCTTGAAGCTCTTCTATCTGAGTGACCCGTCGATCTGCATTTTCTGTAGTGACCTTGAGCTATACCGTTCAACAGACTCATACCGTGGTGCAGCACAATCTGATAGTGGTGCTGGGCATTCATGAACTTGATGGTACCACGGAGCGTCTCTTCGGCTAAATCTCCGAACATGTGGCCATAATGAGCTATCTGAAAATTCCACTCGGGATCACTGTAATCTATTGCAGGGAATAGGTCGATAGGATGCCTGGCAACTTCTGCGGGATGCTGGTCGCAGAAAGTATGGATGGGCTCAAGAGCTGTGGTCTCAATGGTGTCGACGAGACGATAGCCAACCACATCGACCTCGATGGGCTGCCACTGAGAGCGAAAAGGGTGCTGAGGAATGGTCATCTTAACTCTGCACCGAGGAATACCTTCCTCCCTATATTCCACTCCATCATATTGTGGGGCTCGGTGTAGAAGAATAACCTAAGTGACTCTCACAAGAGATGGGGAAAACCCTCCCAATGCAAGGCATTGGTATGGAGATGCCCTGCATGATCCCAAAAGATGTTTGAAGGAGCCGCCATCTGAAGCAAGAATTCAAATGGTGAGATTTTTGAAGGACGCCAAAAACTCAACTAAGGCTGCCACAAGAATCCTATTGAAACCACAATAGAGATAGACAACACTCTATATGTCCTTAAAAGAACAACACATTTAATGCACTTACTTTGCTTGATGATGGATTATGCATGCATGTACTATTCAACCTCACAACCAAAACAATTGCCAAATATCTTTGGACTAATATTTACGTGGTTAATTTTGGTGGCATAATATTTACGTCTCTTTGTACTAACTAGTCGATAAGTCCTATTCGTCTTAACCTTTTAATCATGGTTAGTGTACCTGCAGAAGACCATATTTATATAACATGAACCTTTCATGGCAGCACGATATAAAAGTGTCCACAAACGTTAGCATATGTTACAGCTGCAACGTATTCACGGGGGTATCGTATAAAACAGGGGTATGAACAGCGATCACCATACCCTGTACCGAACCATATACTCCCAATATGATCAACTAATCATTAATATATTGGCAGCATCTCAAGTAAGCCACTGCTTGAGAAATAGCGTTCGGTTCGCATCACTGACAGGAAGGCCAATCTCCCTCAGTTGGCTGAGGATCCTTACCTTCTTACCTTCAGTTGAAGAACAAGACATGTAATATACTCCTAAGGTTTGTTGTGCTTGAAAGTAAATTTTTACAGAAAGTAGTGCTGCAAGTTAGAGCTGAACTATTTACATATATATGTTAGTAGCCACCTGATTACTCCCATATAAACCCTTAGGGCTTTACGATCTAAGCACCAACCTTAACGAATCCAATGCACTTTACAAATTCTTTTGTTAAGCAAATTTTATCCTGAAAATATTTTTAAGAGCTGCTGCAGTTTTTGTGCCGATTGTAAGAGTAAACCTACAGCTCTGATACCAGCTATGGCAGAACCAATCCACTTGAATTATTCCGGCTCAAGTGCGCTAGTCATCACTATACAGGCGATACTAACTCAATGCACTTCAAACGGAACAATCCATTGGTCTGTCGGGTCACCGCCCGATTCAACCACGGTTACACAGGATCGAGGTAGGTTTATCTCGCACGAAGGCGAGTTTACAACCGCACCACAGCTCACCAACTTTTAATTCACAGAAATATTAAACATTATTACAATCTGTTTCAAACTTAAAGTAAACTTATGCAAACATTGTTTAAAACCACAAGCTATGCAAGCTTGTTCAGAGTCACAGCGGAAGAAATTAACACGCGACTACCCACGTCGCGAAAGTTGACACCACGCTCAGCCCGAAACATGGCATCATTACGGAGGGTCATTTCCAGCCGGGGACGGATCCCATTCCACGGACCAGCCAAACGGAATAGAGAATGGACAGGCTGGACTATCCGTTTTGTTCTCATAGGCCATACCTGAAAGACAGACTAGCAAGTCTGAGTATACTAATACTCAGCAAGGCTTAACTGAAAATTGGGTATACTTAACCCATAACTAGACCATGGAGGATTGAGAGGTTCTTGTTTTTTTATGCTAAAAAGCAACAAAGAGTATGATCTAATTTTCATTTTTTAGCTTTCAGATTCTAGCTTCATTAACCATTCTAGGTAAGCACCTATACTAGACAAGCAAGGTAGAGATTAGCATCTATCAAGATTATTCCAACAATAGTTACTGTTCTTACTCTATGTGGTAGAAGGAACAAGCAGTATCAATCTCCGCGAGAAATGAACGATTCTGAATCGAATTTCATAACCTTGCAAGGGTAAACCTAACTCACACGCTTGAAACATGCAATGATCGTTCGAAGCAACCATTTGCCTTTCATTCCGACTCATGGATTAGGCCACCACAAAGCGACTGTAGGACCATACGCACATAAATGTGCAGGACGTACGTCTGTAGCGTGACTACATGATCGTACTCCTGTCTGCTGTGCGGAACGTATTCCCACACATCGGTGCATGTGCGAAAAACCAAATTACAAGTGGTGGGCGGGGTATGTCCACTCCTCGGGCCGATCGGTTACTAGGCTTACCGCTTACCATAATTTGCGGCATGTGGCTAGTACTTTCAAACACTTGACCACAGCTACCACACACTGCGACTTTATCAACTTTTATCCACACAGACGGGGTAACCTTCCAAGTCATGATACCGCACATGATCCCGTCCATCATCCTTATAGTGATTGCAGAATAGTAAACATTCAACTACTATATTGCGCGAGTGACAGGAAATCACTCGACTTCTGCCGGTTCTATTAGCAGAGCATCTATTCAATAAGGACTCAGGCACAATACATAGGTTCCTAGGATTCATGCAACTAGGGTTCCATTTCAACTCCTAGACTTAATGCATAATATAGATATATAAGTATAAAACTGTATAAGTGTAGTAATTTAAAATACTGGGTTATGCGTCAGGGCTTGCCTTCTTGAGCGGGGCTGGGGTCAGGGATGTCAAAGACTTTCGTACCTTGGTTCGGGGCTTCAGTTAAATCCTCGACGATGTTCACCTGGTCTTCAGAAAACCCTTGCTTGGGCTCCTGAATTAACTCGTAGACTCCATCACCGAGTGTCGCTGACTCTACATGAGATGCAATGATTTGTATTAGGTGGTTTTTGAGTTAAGAATTTCACTTCACGATAAAGTTGCAATCTAACAAATTGATAAACACAACTTCATAAAATAAGAAATTTAAATTCAAACCTACCATTTGTATCTTAATTCAATTATCATAATTGATTGGATTAATTGAATTAGGTTAACAAGTTTGATTTTTATTTTGAAATCCACAAAGGCTAAAACCTTGAAATTTTGTGGGTAAGTTTACTTCTAACAAACAAGCTTACTGTGAATTTTTCATAAATTTCTGAAAACATAAACTAAAGCATTTGAATTAAGTTCAAATTTTAAGTTTAAATTCAAACCTTGGAGAAAACAGTGCCTTAAATTCTTGAAAGATTTATTATGAACTACTCATTTACAGAACATCACATGATAAAAAGATCTAGGCATGAAAGCCTTAGTAACATGCTTGAATAAATTTAAACCATTTCAAGCTTGATTTGCATAAGTTTAAATTAGTTCAAGCTAGGGTTCAGTACTGCAGGTGAAAATTTTAAACAAGCTTACTTATACCTTACACCAAAAATCACAAGCAATAGAGCTAGCATGTAAAAGTTATACTCAAGATACCCTTTTTCTAATCTTTAAAATAACTCTAAAAATATTTTTTTTCAAACTGAACTCTAGTAATATAAGTTGTAGAGCTAGACTTCTGGAGTACAAGAAAACTTATTTGGCAATTGTTGGATTTTACTACAAATTCCTATGGATTTTCAAAGTTGGCTGATTTGAAATTGGGGGGTACTGATTTTCCATAGAAAGGCCCCTGGAAAGATTTGAATCCTTGCAATTGGGTCCTTGGCCGGGTTAAACAGAGAAGCCAATCGACGGCGATCGAATTCCTATGAGGGGGCTCACCGGTGGCGAGGGGAAGGTGGGGGAAAAGGTTCAGGAGCTCACGACAGTCACGGGGGTGGCCGGTGTTGAGGAAGAGAGGGGCTGAAACGGTGGGTCAACGGCGAACAGGGGTGGGCGGCGGGGCTCCGAGGAACGACGATGGCGTTCCGGTGGCCGGAGTGCTGGAGGATGGCGGGGAAGTGGCTAGAAAGCTTCCACGCGATGATGTGGTGCTGGTGGTGTGCTTGGCAGGGGCTGAGAGGCGGCGGAGCGGCGGGACGAGCTCACCGGCGCTGTGGTCTAGGCTGCTCGAGTGCGGGAAGATGAAATTGGACGGGTCTGTGAGCTTCAGTGGGTTGCGGCGGTGCTACTGGAGCACTGAATCGTGGGTGGGAGGTGGCGGAGGTGGCTGACGATGGCGGGCAGGAGCTGCGGCGGAGCTCCGGCGAGGCGTGGCGCTCGGAAAGAAGGAAGAGAAGCAGAATGGGCGTGCGTGAGTGCAAGAGTGAGTCTATGGGGAGTTCAAGGATGTGCTTCAAGTCGAGGAGGAGACACGGCGAGCGAGTGATCTTCGTAAGAAATTAAAATGCTTTGATCAGGGTGACATGTCTGTCCAAGAGTACTACAAAGAGTTGCAGAAGGGTATGCTTCGTTGTGGGGTAGTTGAGGATCAAGAAGACCAGATTGTTAGGTTTTATGAGGGCTTGTGGCGTGAGATCCAGGACATAGTTGATTATAAGGAATATCATTCTATACAATGTTTGTTTCAACTTGCTATGTTGGCAGAAAAAGAACTGCAGGGTCACCAACAGCAGCGGCGGAACAAAACCTTCACACCACGGCAGCTTCCGGCTCCAGCCAAAGCAGCGCCCTCCTCGAGCGTATGTGCGGCCACAACTTCCTTCACCGGTGTTGTACGTAGCACCGCACCTTCAACATCAAAGGGACAAGTCAGCAGCAAGTCCCAGATGCCTCCTGGTGTTGTAGCAAAGGCTAACACTTCCATTGGTCGCACATCTAACATCAAGTGCCACCACTGCCAGGGATTTGGCCATATGCAGCGAGATTGCCCTAGCAAACGGACCATCATTGCTACTGCTGATGGTGGGTATGCTAGTGCTTCTGATATTGCAGATGAAAATATTATTGCAGCTAACATTTCAGGTTCTGATGACGGTGCTGAGGAGGTTCTTGGTACATCGGCGACCAACAACTACAAGACCTTAATTGTGCACTGAACTTTGAGCGCCACGGTGGGAGAGGACGACAAACGCCAACATCACAACCTTTTCAACATATTTCTTGTTGTCAAGGACTGCCGTGTGCATAAAATCATTGACGGAGGTAGCTGCAACAATTTGGTGAATGTTGAGGTGGTCAAGAAGCTTGGCTTGACCACACGGGAGCATCCACATCCTTATCACATTCAATGGTTTAACAACAACGGTAAGGTAAAGGTAGCAAAAATAGCAAGGATACATTTTTCAGTTGGGTCCTACCATGATTTTGCTAATTTTGATGTGGTGCCTATGGATGCTTGCTCTCTTTTATTGGGACATCCTTGGGAGTCTGATACTGATGCTATTCACTATGGTAGATCTAATAAGTATACTCTCATGCATAAGGGCAAGAAAATTGTGTTGCTGCCAATATCTCCCACTGAAATTGTGCAATTTGAGAATGAGAAAAAGAATAATGCTAAACAAAAGGGTGTTTTCAATTATGAAAATCAGCAGCCTATTAAGTTAAACAATCCTATTTTGTTTGCAACTAAATCTGATCTTGATGAGTTATCTGCTTCTACTGGACCTTGCTATGCTTTAGTGTGCAAACATGCTTTATATTCCATTGAGGTCGCGTCCATTGCTTTGCCACCTGCTGTTGCTAACCTTTGCAGGAGTATATGGATGTCTTTCCATCAGAGCTACCCCCCGGATTACCACCTGTGCGAGGCATTGCGCATAAGATTGATTTGATTCCAGGGGCGAGCTTGCCAAACCGTGCCGCCTACAGGAATAACCCCAACGAGACTAAGGAAATTCAGCGACAAGTCCAAGACCTTCTGGATCGCGGGTACATTCGTGAGAGCCTTAGTCCTTGTTCTGTTCCTGTTCTTTTGGTTCCTAAGAAAGATGGCACTTGGCGCATGTGTGTTGATTGTCGAGCCATCAATAACATTACCATTCGATATCGCTAATCTATTCCTTGTTTGGATGACTTGCTTGATGAGTTGAGTGGTTCTGTTATCTTCTCCAAGATTGATTTACATAGTGGATATCATCAGATTCGTATGGCTTTAGGGGATGAATGGAAAACTACCTTTAAAACCAACTTCGATATTTATGAATGGTTAGTCATGCCTTTTGGTTTAACAAATGCGCCCGGCACTTTCATGTGATTGATGAACGAGGTTTTACGTGCTTTCATTGGTTAATTTGTGGTGGTTTATTTTCATGATGTCCTTGTTTACAACAAGTCATATGATGCACATCTTGAACATTTGCGTGCTGTTTTTAATGTCTTGCGCGATGCACGTTTATTTGGTAACCTTGAGAAGTGCATCTTTTGCACCAATCCTGTGTCTTTTCTTGGTTATGTTGTTACATCGTAGGGCATTGAGGTGGACGAAGCAAAGATTGTTGCCATCACAAGCTGGCCACTTCCGACTACGGTCACGCAGGTTCGAAGTTTTCTTGGTCTTGTACCGGTGTTTCATGCGGGATTTCAGCACCATTGCAGCACCTCTCCACGGGTTGATGAAGAACAGAGTGCCGTTTCATTGGGGACAAGCACAACAACAAGCTTTTGATGCTCTTAAATCGAAGCTCACACAAGCACCATTGCTGCAACTTCCTGATTTTGAGAAGACCTTCGAGCTTGAGTGTGATGCAAGCGGGATTGGCATTGGAGGAGTGCTTATACATGGAGGTAAACCTGTTGCTTTCTTTAATGAAAAATTGCATGGTCCTTCGCTAAATTATTCTACATATGACAAAGAACTTTATGCTTTAGTGCGAGTCTTACAAACTTGGCAACATTATCTATGGTCTAAAGAATTTGTCATGCATTCGGATCATGAATCTTTGAAGTACCTTAAAGGGCAAACTAATCTGAACAAACGTCATGCTAAATGGATTGAGTCCATAGAGTCATTTCCTTACATAATTAAACATAAGAAAGGGGAAGACAATGTGATTCCCGATGCTTTATCTAGACGTTATACCATGCTATCCCAACTATCTCATTAAATCTTTGTTTAGAGACCATAAAGGGATTATATGCTACGGATTTGGACTTCAAAGATGCTTTTGAAAATTGTAGAGAGGGAAGAACGTGGCAAAAATTTCTGCTGCGTGAAGGCCTTCTCTACCGCGCTAACAAGCTGTGTGTTCCAGCTAGCTCCGTTCATCTTTTGCTGTTGCAGGAAGTGCATGGTGGTGGCTTGATGGGATATTTTGGTGTTAAAAAGACGGAGGATGTGCTGGCCGCTCACTTCTTTTGGCCACGGATGCGGCGTGATGTGGAGCGCTACATCTCGCGTTGCACCACATGCAACAAAGCTAAGTCTCGACTTAATCCACATGGTCTTTATATGCCTCTTTCTGTTCCTCATGCACCTTGGAAGGATATTTCTATGGACTTTATTTTAGGATTGCCTAGAACAAAGAGGGGGAGGGATAGTGTCTTTGTGGTTGTAGATTGTTTCTCTAAAATGGCACATTTTATGCCTTGTCACAAGACTGACAATGCTTCACATGTTGCTGATTTGTTCTTTATTGAGGTTGTGCGTTTGCATGGTGTACCAAATACTATTGTTTCTGATAGGGATGTTAAATTTTTGAGCTATTTTTGGAGAACTTTATGGTATAAATTGGGAACAAAGTTGCTGTTTTCTACTACTTGTCATCCACAAACTGACGGGCAAATCGAGGTAGTTAATCGTACCTTGTCTACTATGTTGCGGGCTGTTTTGAAAGATAATTTGAGGTTGTGGGAGCAATGTTTGCCAATATTGAGTTTGCTTATAACAGATCTATTCACTCCACAAACAATTAAGTCCGTTTATGGTAGTATATGGTTTCAATTCTCATGCTCCAATTGATTTGCTACCTTTACCATCTTCTGAAATTGTGGACTTAGATGCTACACAACGTTCTGAATTTATTCTTAAGTTGCATGAAACTACTAAGTTGCATATTGAAAAAATGAATGAAAAGTATCGAATTGCTGCTAGTAAAGGAAGGAAGGAGGTGAAATTGGAACCCGGTGATTTGGTGTGGGTTCATTTGAGAAAAGATAGGTTTCCGGATTGGCGAAAGTCCAAACTCATGCCACGTGCCGCTGGACCTTTTAAGGTTCTTGAGAAGATAAATGATAATGCATATAAACTTGAGTTACCTCCCGAGTTTGGGGTTAGTCCCACATTTAACATTTCATATTTGAAACCATACTTGGGTGAGGGAGATGAGCTTGAGTCGAGGACGACTCCAATTCAAGAGGGGGAGGATGATGAGGACATCTCTCCTTTGCATACAATGCAAGGACCGATCACTAGAGCACGTGCGCGACAGTTGGATCTCCAGGTACGTTCTAACCTTGTCAATTGTTTTTCAGAACTTACGCTTGGTTCCATGCATGTGTTATTGATTAGGAACAATGGAGAGGACCAGCAAGGATTTGGACAAGACCAAGGAGTCAAGGTAGAGGAGCTAGGACGTCCACACCAAGGAGGAGTCCATGTCCAACTCGACTTCAACTCCACCTCGGATTCCAGAACCTGACTTCACTAAAACTGACTCCCTGGCAACATACGAAGTCAAAATTGGACGTTCTATATATGGTTGGAACCAGAATTTCATAGAGCTTCCAATAGCACCAGTCCCACCTCAAAATTCCTTCTGAGTCGACAGGAATCGTCAACACAAGTAGGTGTCCAGATTCTGTCAGGGTGCTGTGTCACCGTCTGTTGGGCCGTTGGCCCGTGTACCATGTTGGAGCCCATTAGGGTTGCGTCCAGGGGACTTGCATGCTCTAACTCCCTTTTATTCAGTAGCCATCGCCACTTTAGGGTTTAGGTTTTGCTTAGATTCAATCTGTCATCAAATAGTGTCGCCGTTCATCGGTTTGTGACACTCCATCTTGTATTGAAGTCTGTTTGATTGCATCTCCTGTTCTTGCTTGTGTTCTTGATTGTGCTTGCAGGGATAAGCCTTTGTGGCGAGGTCATTCGTGTGATATGGGTGATAACCAACAGAGCAATGGTGTAGTAATTGTGAGGTTCTGTTCGTTCGAGCCTTGGATCATCAACGTCGAGTTCTCCACCAATCAAGTTTACCGTACATCTCGGAAGATCGGGACACAACCTCCTATCATTATGGTCCTTGGCTAACATACCACCTCATTAGGGAGTGTTATGACCACTGCGGCCTAAAAGCTTAGTGGACCGTTGCAAGTTAGGGAATCTTTGTAAAAGCCTCATAATGAATCCTCGCCGCTCACCTCGGAAGTGTTTAAGGGCCTTGCAAACCCGGGCATTAAGGGAAACACAAGTTGTGGGTAAAGTGTACAACCTTTGTAGAGTGAAAACTGATATATCAGCCGTGCTCACGGTTAAGAGCGGTTTGGACCCTCACATGATAATTGAACTTAAAGATGATCTAAATTGATGTTCTTTATTTTATTGTTGTTATCTTATCTCTTTTACTTAATTAAGGGTTGGTATATACTTACATTTAGTTAATGCTTGCTAAATAAAACTTGACTAACTAAAAATGCTTATCGCAGTCAAACCATATCAGCTTTTCCTTGATTTTGGCCTTGCATGTCATATAATTTACTCCACTTGCTAAGTACCAACCATAAGTGTACTCACGCTTGCTTTATTAAAACCAATGCTGCTCAGAACAAGATAATTGTCTGGAGTTTCTTGAAGATTTTGAAGAGTACTAGGCGTATGTCTCCCAGTCATCTGCCTGTAAAGTCGAAGTCCGCTGCTAGTTATAAATGTTTATTTATTCATTTAAGATTAAAATTTTCGATCATGTAATAAAGTACTATGATACTCTTTTTCGTTATGATATTGTTTCAGATATACAATTGTATTGTCTATCATATGTGTGGAACTTGATATTGGCGCACATATGAGATGCATTTGGTTTTGTTTCTAAAACCGGGTGTGACAGAAGTGGTATCATAGCAGTGTTGACTGTAGGATGTTAGCCTAGTTAGTAATGGTTGAATTTTAAGGCTTATCTTGCTTAGTAACCTAGCTTCTGCTTGCTTGCTTTTGAAAATTTCTTATTTCTTGATTATATCACTATTATCTCATCTTTGACTTCATGCTTGCCTCTCAAGTGTGTTGATGTTTTTTCAATTTTTTCTTGCTTAAAGATCACCTATAGCATTTTCTAAATATCCTCTATCTTGCGCTGTCCTCACTTTTGCTACAGATGGCCAGAACTAGGCAGACTGTTCGCAAGAGCAGCCGTGGATCGCCTCATCCAATCCATCATCCTCGGGAAGTGCCCGACCAAGAAGAGCCCGAACAGCCGGAGGACTTATCCGAGTTCATGGAGATCGAGGGCGATGATGACTTCTACTACTGAGTAGGAGCCCATGGAGCTGCCTGAGGACCACCTAGACGCCACAGGCGATAGCAATGAGGATGTTGCAGGAGGAGACGGTGCCGATCCAGGTACCGCAGGAGGAGACAATGCTGAAGATGGTGATGATGACCCAGCTGCACCCGATGGTGGTGATGAGGATCCAGATGATGATCCGGAGCCATCCGACGCAGCAGACCAATCGCCACCAGAGCCCCATTACGAGAAGCAGATACATTGCCTGGACTTTGCTGAAGGTCCATTCCCAGCACTTCTCTGGAGGGCTATGCAGAGAATCGGCTTCCCACTAATGCCACGTTATGAAGCTTGCTTGTACAAGAATGCTTAGCAGGAGGAGGAGTGGTTAGTGGCAGTGGTGATCAGTGTTCCGAATGAGAAGTATAGCAGCCGGATGGAGTACTACAAGCACTTTGATGATGTGCCCAGGAGGACTTTGGATGCAGGGACTAGTGAAGCTACCAGAAGAGCTCTCTACTATCTCTGCCATGCTTATCGGGATGAGCTTCAGGGTACCGAGTTTCATTAGTTCCCACGCTGCATGAAGGGTGCCACATGTTCGCAGATTCTTGCCCCGCCCCCTTGGAAGGAAGTTTGCTTATGGACACTGATGAGGACATCACTCATTTGGATGCACACAACACTTCTCCACTGGACATTCAAGGTCCAATCACTAGAGCTCATGCATGACAATTGAATGTAGAGGTGAGCTCGTTCCTAAGCACTTCAACTTATGATTTTGAGAATAGATTGCTACCTAATGATTATATTGTGATTAGGAACCAAGGAGAGGACCAGGAGATGCATGGAGAAGGGCTTGGAGACGTGGAGGTACAGCAAGGGAGTGCAAGCCAAGTTAGACACCTAATCCATGTCGACTTCGAGTCCACCTCGGAGTCCAGGAGCAGTCTGCCTTAAATTGGACGCCCAAGCCACATACTCATAGTGCTGCTGGATACTTGTTGATCTTGTCATTATTGTTCATAATATTCATCCTTGTGCCTTTCTTGTTGACACTATTGTTCTAAGGACACGAGTAGACCAGCAATTAAGGACTAGTATCTTTGGACATTTATTCAGCATTACTATCTGTTATTGAATTGTGTTCCACTCACATATTTCGCCTTCCTATTGCTCCACATACAACTTCTGGACAACAGGTTTTTGACCCTTGCAATCGCAGAGCACGCCTCTCAGGTATCCTTTGCCTTGCTGGTAAGACCCTTGTAAGAGCTTGGTAAGGTGTTTTCCTATTGCGGTGTTGATTGAGCGGCACCACTGTCCCTGCGTAGTAGATTATTAGGGATAACCTTCACTATTTGTTCCTGTTCTTGTGTCTACAATGGCAGGTGACGATGGATGTGGCACCCCCAAAGACTTCCACGAGTGTGTGAGCCAGGATCAACTACATGAGGCCATCGAGCAGGGGGGAGCAGGTGATGACAAACACTATCACCCAGGCAATCGCCGCTGCCATCAAGGACTTCAGGCTCCATGAATCCATTGAGCGCTTGGATAAACGGATATCCACTCTAACCGACAGGGTGGTTGCGTTGGAAACTTGTCCCCCACCCAATGAAGATGAGGATGTGGTCTATGATGTACATGGTAACATAGATGAAGATGCCACCAGAGACGCGCGACTTCGACGTTGTCTACGCACCAACACCATAGATATGGGTGGTAATCGTAACCGTGCTCCTGATGACCCTTATGCTATGATTAAATTCAGTATACCTTCATTTTCTAGATATTATGATGCTGAGGGATATCTTGATTGGGAGATGACTGTCGAGCAGAAATTTAGTGTCATCATTGATGGAGGTAGCTGCAATAATTTGGTGAGTTCAGATTTGGTCAAGAAGTTAGGCTTGACCACACGCCCCCACCCCCATCCATACCATCTTATGTGGTTTAATGATGCTGGAAAAGCTAAGGTAATACATACTTGCAGAGTTTCATTTTCCATTGGTTCCTATGCTAGTTCTGTTGATTGTGATGTGGTACCTATGGAAGCTTGTTCAATTTTATTGGGTCATCCTTGGGAATTTGATAATGATGCTACACACCATGGTCAAAGTAATACATACACTTTTATGCATAAAGGAAAGAAAATTACTTTGTTACCTTTGATCCCTGCTGAAATTGTACAAGCTGATAAAGAATGAGCTGCTAGTTTGAATGATAGCCGATCCCTGCGGCACATACCTTTATATAAATCTGATCCCCCCCTTGGACTCCACGACAACCGAGGGGAATCCGAAGAGTCGTTCGCACCAAGCGCCCGCCTCTCACCCCCTATGATCGGTGTGCCCGGGCCCGCCGGTCAAAGGTGTGGTCGCTGGAGGTGAGAGGAAAAGATGGAATCCGAACCTCCAGTACGGCGAGACGTGCGTGAATAAGACAGGAAGCTGAACAGTCAGGCGCGCAGAACGCAGGCAGAGGACAACGCCTTGGAGATCTCACCAGAGGGAAAGTCCTTCTTGCCCATTAGCAGTGGGTGCAAATTGTGCACCAGGCGCGACACAAGATTATGGCTCCACCTGCGGGTTCGTTCCTCACCCGAGGTGGGCCCGGGGGGCTCTATTGGTACATACAGAGAGGGATACCTCCTACTAGTGTGTCCAGCCCGAGGGGCGCGTGGTTATCCGTAACCACACGCTAAGCCTTTGGGTGACAGGGCGTACGGCCCGGGCCTGACAACTGGGGGCACGGTCTCCGGACCTCCCCCCACACTCTAGCAAGTCCGGCGCCTCCACGTGCCCATGAGGACAAGGTGCTCAGGAACGGCTACTATGGGCCCGGACCACCGCAGGGTGGTCTTGGGCCCCTACGTGTGGAAGCCGGACCCCCAGGGGGCCTGTGTGCTGGGCCTGCCAGGGGGGCCCAGACCTCCTTCCCACCGGGGAGGGGGTCCGGTGCCGCCATGTGCCCCTGAGGAAGCGGCCGCTAAACCAGCACCGCCACGTGTCTGGTGGGAGCCAGTCTTCTACGAGAAGCCAGCCCAACTACCGCATTAAATGCAGGTAGTTGGGGTGCGCGTGCCCAAGACAGGGCATGGGCTGCCCACTGACACGTTGGGTAGGTATGCTGACACCACGGTAAGCCCGCCAGTTACCGAGGCGGCGCGTCGCATCAACGCACCACGTGCGCGGGCGAGAGGCGTGTAGTCACATCACTGCGCCGCGCGCGTCAGTGAAGGGTCATTATGACCTGCTGCAGGAAGGCCGTGGCGTGCGCTGCTACAGTGTGCAGAGGCTACAGCATGGCAGGTCAACATAGCCCCTTCGCCTGTCAGCAGGAACTGACCCTACAGTGACAGCACGTCTCCCACTATGCATGTCAATGACAGCAGACCCTGTGCTAGCGAGACAGCACATGACCATATCCTGGTAGAGGATACGCATGGGGCCGAAGAGGAAGATTTCCGAATATGTGGCATTTAAGGCTCCAATGTGTACGTTATTTAATATGTCGCCGGGTCCACCTGTCGGGACCCCGCTCAGTGTACGCGCTCCCCTTGAGCCTATAAAAGGGTGAGTGCACACGTTAGAACACAAGCTCTCAAGTTCCACAGGTCTTCACGCATGAAAGTTCCACGGACACCACAAGTTTCACAAGCTTAGGCAATACATCTCACAGTGGATGTAGGGTTTTACGCTCCGGCGGCCTGAACCACTCTAAACACTTGTGTGCTCTCCGTGTTCATATGCCTCTTGATCTAGCATTTCTTGATTTCCCCCAAACTCATCCTAAACTAGGATTAGGCGGGTGCACTCCGGCACCCGGCTGGAGAAAACCTCCGACAGATACTAATTCTAAAAATGAGCAAGTTGCTAAGTCTCTTTACCCACCTAAAAAGGATAAAGAATTTAAATTGAAGGGTGGTGTCAAGCTTGCAAGAAAATGTGACCATGCTGAAATTTCTGATGATGATGTTTGCTATGCTTTTGTGTGCATGCAAACCTTGTTTTCACTTGATAATATTGCTAGCTCGATACCTCCTGTTGCCACTAACCTTTTGCAGGAGTATGAGGACATTTTTTCATCTGAGATACCACCGGGACTACCACCTATGAGAGGGGTTGAGCATCAAATTGATTTGATTCCGAGTGCAACTTTGCCAAACCGTGCTGCTTATAGAACCAACCCCGAGGAGACTAAGGAAATTCAGCGACAAGTCTAAGACCTTTTGGACCGCGGGTATGTATGTGAAAGCCTTAGTCCTTATGCTATTTCTGTTCTTTTGGTTCCTAAGAAAGATGCAACTTGGCATATGTGTGTTGATTGTAGAGCTATCAATAATATCACTATTCGGTATCGTCATCCTATTCCTTGGCTAGATGACATGCTTGATGAGTTGTGTGGCTCTATCATTTTCATAAAAATTGACTTGCATAGTGGCTACCACCACATTCGAATGAAACTTGGAGATGAATGGAAAACAGCTTTTAAAACAAAATTCGGGTTGTATGAGTGGTTAGTAATGCCTTTCGGTTTATCTAATGCACCTAGTACTTTCATGCGATTAATGAATGAGTTTTTGAGGGCCTTTATTGGTCGATTTGTGGTGGTTTACTTTGATGATATCTTGATTTATAGCAAGTCTTTGGATGAATATATGGATTGCTTATGTGCTGTTTTTAATGCTTTACGAGATGCACGTTTATTTGCTAACCTTGAGAAGTGCATCTTTTGCACGGATCGAGTCTCTTTCCTTGGATATGTTGTAACTCCATAGGGAATTGAGGTGGATGAGACAAAAAATGAAGCCATAAAGAGCTGGCCGACTGTGACACTCAGGTAATTAGCTTGGTCACACATTAGAGTTTTGGTATGCTTGAATGTTTAAAGTATGGCAAATGTGTATTTTATGTATGCAATTTTATGGAAGGAGGGATGTTTATGTAATTAAATTTAACTAAAGGTCCTTTTATGCAAAATGGGTGAAGATGGGGTAAGAGTTTAAAAAGCATAAGGGTTAGTTTGCAAAAGTGATATCTGTGGTTAAATTGCAAAAATATATGAGATTACCATAGGGTATATGTGTAAAAGCAATCTTACTTATGGGATTTACATAAAATGTGAAGATTTTACTAAGTCTATCTAATTTCCAAAACTATTGCTCAAATGCAGATGAACCTTAAAGAGAAGTTGTAGAGTTTGAAAAACCATGCACTTTTGCTTTTTGGACCATCTTCATTTGAGCACTGGTTTAAAAGTTGCAAGTCCTTTACAGTAAGGTCCCTGCCTTTCTCTGAATTTACAGATCAGTCCACAATTCAGTTCATCCCCTTTCTTCCTCCTGGCGCCCTGCTCCTCTGTTCTGCGCCGCTGCACGACTGGTGCTCCTGCCGCCGGCGCAGTACCTCGCCCTTGGCCGCCGTCATCCATCCCCCTGCTCTCCCCCGTCCACGCGTCGTCCCTCCGCTCGTCCACCGCTTCACCCCTCCCCTGTTGGCGCCCAGCCGCGCGCCACGGCGCCTGTGCAGAGCTGCACGCCGCAGTTACTGCCGCCGCCGCAAAACCCCCGTGGGCAAGCCTTATCCCCCTCTCTTCTGCTCTGTGGCGCCAGCGGCTCGCCATCACCCCGTTTGCCTATAAAACGACGCCCCAGACCCTCCCCGTGCGCGTACAGGAGCTTGCCGCCTCCATTAATGCCGCCGTGAGCTCGGGTCGCCGTGGTACTTCACCCTCCGCCCTTCCCCTTCCCAAATCAGTAGCGCCACCAGCTTCCCCGTGCCCCACCGCACCTCCCCAGCCAGTTCCTCCCCTTCCCCGCACGCCGGGACCACCCCGCCGCCGTGCGCCTCCGGCCGCCGGTCCGGCCCTCCGTGGGTAGCCTGATTCCGGCCACCCCGAGCCTTCCCAAGACCACCCACAGGTAGCCCAAGACCTCCTCGTGCTCCCCCTCCCTTTCCCCCTCGCCGCCGGCGACTTTCCCGGCCGGAATTTGGCCGGACATGTGCTCCCCCACCGCCGGCCATGGCCCTGGACCTGATTGCCCTCTGTGTTTTCTTTCCAGGGGGTTAGTTGTAAAATGCAGGGACTAGTTTGTAAGGGATGCTTGTTATTTCATGTGAGAGCTTTCCCTGTCTTGTAAAATTCGTAGTAATTCATAGAAAAATCCAAAAATAGCAAAACCAGTTTTGTTAGAAAATAGATTTCAAACTCTATGACTTTTGTTAATAGAGCTTAGTTTGAAACAAAATATTTCTATCTGTATTTTAAATCTAAGTTTAAGGGGTAATGAACACTTAACCTTGTCATTCCATGTTTGGTTACTTATGAAATTTGGCATGAATGTTCTATGAACTCTAAATAACTTTGTGCAAGTTACAAACTTAACTTTGATTTAAACTTAACCTCTTTTATTTTGGAACTTTCAAATTTGAAATAAACCCAATATATAACCTTTCCCTAATTGGAATCTTTTATCATTCACTAATGTGATATTTTATAATATCTAAAATACAATCAAATTTCTATAATCTTTTATTTAAAAGTTTTGAATTCAAATTTTGGTTCATTTCAAATTTAATTTAAATATTTTAGTTCGTATTGCAATAAACTCTACCATATCTTTATAAATTGTGTTTTAAATCTAAAACCTCTATATTTTATGCATGTTTGTGTGTTAATTGGATGAGTTATAATATTTGAAATGTGAAATTTTAAATTTAAATTTCACCTTATTTAATTTATTGCATCTCATATAGAATCAACGACACTCGACGACGGGGACTACGAACTGGTCTTAGGACAAGACCAAGGCTTTCCAGAAGATCCAACGCAAGTCGTCGAGGGACTAACTGAAGCTCCGAACCCGAGTTCGGAAATCTCTGACACTCCTGCCCTCAACCCCACTCCAGAAGGCAAGCCCCGGACATATCCCACTACTTTATTTACACTGCAATCTATGCTTATTTATATTACATCTTGCATTAAGTCTAGGAGTTGAAGTGAAACCCTAGATGCATGAATTCTAGGAACCCAATGTAATGCTCCCGAGTCCTTATCGGATAGATGCTCCGCTAATAGGACCGGTAGAAGTCGAGTGATTTCCTGTCACTCGCGCGATATAGGAGTTGCATGTTTACATTCCTACAACCACTATAAGGATGACGGACAGGGTCATGTGCTGTATCATGGCCTGGAAGTTTACCCTGTCTGTGTTGATAAAAGCTTTAAGGTCGATATGTGTGGTAGTGGTGGCTAAGCGTTTGAACAGTACTAGCCACATGCCGCGAAATATGGTAAAGCGGTAAGCCTAGTAACCAATCGGCCCGGTGAGTGGACATACCTCCCACCACTCGATCTTTATGTTATGTTCACACGCACCGACCTGTGGGAGTACGTTCTGCATGGCAGACAGGAATACGGGTTTTGTAGTCGCGCTACAGACGTATGTCCTGCACGAGTGATGTGCGTACGGTCCTGCAAGTCGCTTGTGGTGGCCTGTCCACGAGTCGGAATGAAAGGTAAACGGTTGCTTCGGAACGCCCTGTTGGTATTCCAAGCGTGTGTGTTAGGTTTACCTTGCAAGGTTAAATTCGATTCGAATCGTCCGCCTCTCACGAAGATTGAGATTGCTTATCCCTTTTACCACATTGAGTAAGAAGTGGAACTAATGATGGATAATCTGGATGAATGATAATCACTACCTTGCTTGCTTAGTGTAGGTGCTAATCTAGAATAATTACTCAACTAGAAGATGAAAGCTAAAACTTGAAAGTAGTACATACTCTTTGTTACTTTTCAGCTGAAAATAAACTCAGAGCCTTTACAATGCCTTCATGAGTCTAGTTATGGGCTAAGTATACCCAGCCCCGGGTAAGCCTTGCTGAGTATTAGAATACTCAGCCTTGCCAATATCTATTTCAGGTATAACCTTCGAAAATCCCACGGACAACCTTGTGTGGCCAACGTCCGTTCCTTTTGGCTGGTCCGTGGAGTGGGACCCGTCCCCGGCCGGCACTGACCCTCCGGAGTGACACCAAGCCCTGGGCTAAGCTTGGCGTTCGCCTTCGCGACGTGTGTAGTCGCGTAAAACTTTTTCTTCCGCTGTAAGTTTAGACAAGCTGTTACGCTTGTCAGTTTGAACATGGTTGTATAAATTTACTTCTCTTTGAACTCGTTTTGTAATAATGCATATATATGGCTGTAAATTAAAATTGATGAGCTATTCTGTGATGTGAACTCGCCTTTGTGCGAGGTAAACCTGCTTCGATCCTGCTGAACCGTGGTTGTATCGGGCGGAGACCCGACAGACCAAAGGGTTGTTCCGTTTGAAGTGCGTTAAGCTGATTGCAGTTGTACGGCGATCAATAACGCACTTGAGCCGGAATAATTCGAGCGGTTCTGCCACAGCTGGTATCAGAGCTGTAGGTTTACCTTTACATCCGGAAAAGCCCTTAAAAAGTGTTTTCTGGATAAAAGTTTGTCAACAAATAAATTTACTAAATACGTTGGATTCGTTAAGGTTGGTGGTTAGAACGTAAAGACCTAAGGGTTTATATGGGAAAGTATCAGGTGGCTAATAGTATCTATATATGTATAGATAGTTCTGACTTGCAGCACTACTTTCCGTCAAAACTTAAATTCCTGCACAATCCAACCTTACTTCCTGTAACGACATCTACGTACGGAGGTAAGAAGGTAAGGATCCTCAGCCAACTGAGGGAGCTTGGCCTTCCTGTCGGTGATGCAAACCGAACGCTGTTTCTCAAGCAGTGGCCTACTTGAGATGCTGCCAATATACCAACTTAGGTTGATTATATTGGGAGTATATGGTTCGGCGCAGGGTATGGCGATCGCTGTTCATACCCCCGCATTTTGCGGTACCCCCCGTGAATACGTTGTTTCGATAACGTATGCTAACGTTGTCTGTACGGCGGTAATTGTACAGATGCTGTTTCTATAGTGAACAGTAATGTTTGGGGACGCTTTCATGTCGTGCTGCCATGAAAGGTTCATGAGATATATATATATATATCTGTGTATTCTTCTGCAGGTACACTGACCACGCTTACGCTATTAGGATGCGTAGGGTTTATCGATTAGTTATATATAGGGAGTGCCGTATGGTTATGCCACCGAAACTAACTACGTAAGTCCGAACATATTCGGCAGCTGTTTTGGTTGTGAGGACGAGTAGTGCGTGCATGCATCATTTGTTAACAAAAGGAATTTTCATATATAAAGGATATGTTGTTTGGAACGGGCTAATGAAGTATTAAGGATAGCTTTAGGTTGGGTATCTTATGTGAAATCTTAGTTTTCCATCTGTTTTCCAGCCTTTGCTGTTACTAGAATCGGTTATCTCAAGTAAAGTTATCTTGTGAGTCTTCTGTAAAATAATTGCATTTCAGCCATTCAATGCAATTGTGTCCTCAATCCTTTGGGCTCCTGTTCTGTGTTGCTGTACCTCTGTATCTTACCATCCGAAATCTTGCTTCAGATGGCTGAGAACCCAAATATTCGTTGGGATCGTGAAGGACACGCTCATACCAACGCCTTGCATTGGGAGGGCTTTCCCCGTCTTTTGTGGGAGTCACTTCAGATTTTTGGCTATGATGCACCCCCACTCTATGATGGATATGAGTTTGTTGAAGCAGGCGTTCCTCGGTGTAGGGTGAAGATGACCATTCCGCAGCATCCTTCTCGTTACTTGTGGCAACCTGTCACAATTTGCACGGCTGGCCACTGCCTTGTGGATACCTTTGAGTCTGCAGCACTTGAAGCTATTCACATTTTCTGTGACAAGCACCCTGAAGAAGTGGCTGCTTATCCGATTGGTTTATTCCCAGCCACAGATCCTCGTGACTCCGAGTGGACCTTCAGGATCTCTTATTAAAGTCATCTATTGGGAGATCTGTCTCATGAGACACTGCAAGCTCTAATCCGATTCATGAACGTGCAGCATCAATATCAGCTGCTGCAACGTCGGAGCATAAATCAGTTGTCTAACTTAGCTCAAGCTCACCATGGAACTATTATTCAGCAGCTTGATGAGCTAAATGAGCTTCACACTGTCACAAATGCCCAAGTTGACCTGTTGGCCCAGCGCGATATGATTATCAATAACCAAGAGAACCAAATCCAGGAGAGGGAGATAGTTATTGCCCAGCGCAATACCATTATTGAGTTTCTCCAGGATCAGGTTCAAGATCTCACCATTGAGCTTGATGATGCTGTCAACCATATCAACGACCTCCATGAGCAACCCGCACCACCTGTAATGTCGGACGAAAGTGAGAGTGAGGAAGAAGAAGAAGAAGAGCCAGAAGAAATAGAAGGAGAATCGGGTCTTGACTCCGAACACGGTGATCCTACCCCAAAATCCCCAATCTAACCACTCTTCTTCTGGAAGAGTATCGTCAACGGGAAAATCTTGACGACTTTTAGCCTATCACTCTCCTCGTTGTTCTGGATGTAACTTAGGTGGTGTGTAGTTTACCTAGTTATAAAGCCACTTGTGGTATGTGTGGCATGTACTTTTAGGTAAGAGTTTGTAACAGCTTGAGTGTGTTGATGTAAGATGTAAGGATATTAATATCTATGTAGCAATCCAAATCCCGAGTTTTGGTTATCCTATTCAATATCGGTGCATCTGTTACAAATGGATTGAATAGGACATATGCGTTACAAGTCTGTTTGATAATTGCATACTATCTGAAATTGGAGCAAGATTATGGTTAACAATGGATGTCTCCTTGATTTCAGATGGTTGGAGCTACTCGTGGAACCCCGGAAGGATTCCGGGCAGGACAACCTGGTAGTTCTCAGCAACCACCACCGCCACCTCCAAACCTGGCCGAGGTTATGGCCCGGCAAATCGAGCTTCTAAATCAACTTGTACAAGCTCAGATGGGCCATTTCCAGCAGCAACCTCGAGGCCGAGGAGAACCTCTATCGGCCACTTATCAGGACTTTCTCAGCACCCAACCTCCTTTATTCCATAAGGCCGATGAGCCTCTGGACGCAGATGCCTGGTTGCGGACTATCGAATCTAAGTTCGCTTTACTGTCAGCTCCATGTTCAGATGAGAACAAGGTGCTCTTTGCAGCCCAGCAACTTCGAAGCGCTGCTCGTCTTTGGTGGGACCAGTTCCATGCTATGCAAACCGCCAATCACGTCATCACTTGGGATGAGTTTCGAACGGCGTTCCGAGCGTATCATATACCAGCGGGACTCATTGAGCGAAAGCTCAATGAATTTTTGAGCTTGACCCAAGGTACCCGTACGGTTACACAGTATGCACAGGTTTTCAATCACCTGTGCCAGTATGCGGGATCACATGCAGACACAGATGCCCGTAAATGTGATCGCTTCCGTCGAGGCTTAAACACCAAGCTCAAAGAATGGCTGAATTTGGTGAAGGCTGAAAATTTCAATGAGTTGGTCAACATGGCCATAACTCAAGAAGACTGCATTGCCGCTCACAGAGCTGAAAAGAAACGGAAGGCACCTACAGGACCTGCAACTTCACCGTTGCCAAGGTATCGGTTGGTCCCAAGTAATACCCCTCGAGCTCCGCCTCGAGGCAATTTACCTGGCAGATGGGTAGCTCGATCTCCCCAGCAAGCACAATTCAACCGACCACCCCTGCCCCAAACTCAACAACAACGCCAACAAGGTCTGCGGCCGAGCTTTCCGCCAGCTACTCCAGGAAACAACAATAATCGTTGTTTCAATTGCGGAAGCCCGTCCCACTTCATCAAGGATTGCCCTCAACCTAGGAAATCTTTCCAAGGGCAAACATCTAATCCAACCAACAAGGGCAAGGGCAAGAAACAGGTGGTCCAGGTTCGTCAAGGGAGGGTAAACCTCACCACACTCTCCGAACTCCCTGAAGGGGCACCGATAATGACGAGTACATTTTCTATCAACCATCATCCCGTTATTATTCTTTTCGATACTGGTGCCACCCATAGTTTTATTAGTATGGATTGCGGGACCAAAATGGGCTTGGATATCGGTTATATAAATGAAGCCTATAGGATTATAACTCCTGGTGGTAAGATTTTGTCCAATCAAATCTGTAGAATGGTACCAATTCAGCTGGGTGGTCATCTGATCAAAACAGATCTGCTAGTATTAGACCTAAAAGGAATGGATGTCCTTTTGGGTATGAACTGGATGACCCCGCATCATGTGTCCTTAGATATTCCTTCCCGAACTATAGAAATAAATTCACCTGAGAGTGAGTCAACCATTCTCTATCTTCCACAACAGCAACACTTCACCCCTTGTACTTATGCTACCACTGGGGTCAAGTTAAAAGATATCCCTGTCGTCTGCGAGTATCCTGATGTTTTTCCAGACGATTTGCCTGGAATGCCTCCAGACAGAGATATCGAGTTCATTATAGAACTCCAACCTGGTACAGCCCCTATCTCTAAGAGACCTTACCGTATGCCTCCTAATGAGTTGGCTGAATTAAAAACCCAACTCCAAGATCTCTTAGACAAAGGCTTCATTCGTCCAAGCGCATCACCATGGGGTTGTCCAGCCTTATTTGTGAAAAAGAAAGACAATAGCTTGAGGCTATGTGTCGATTACCGTCCTCTCAATGCGGTGACCATCAAAAATAAGTATCCTCTACCCCGCATTGATATTCTCTTCGATCAGTTAGCCAGAGCCAGGGTGTTTTCTAAAATAGATCTTCGTTCCGGCTATCACCAAATTAAAATTCGGCCCAGTGATATTCCAAAAACAGCCTTCTCCACTCGGTATGGTCTATACGAGTATCTTGTCATGTCGTTTGGTCTCACTAATGCTCCAGCTTATTTCATGTACCTTATGAACTCTGTCTTCATGCAAGAACTTGACAAATTTGTCGTAGTTTTTATTGATGACATCTTGATCTACTCTAAAAATTCAGAAGATCATGCTCAACATCTCCATGTCATCCTTCAGCGATTAAGAGACCACCATCTGTACGCCAAATTCTCTAAATGTGAATTTTGGCTAGATACAGTCAAATTCCTGGGCCATACCATTTCTGGTGATGGAATATCTGTCGATCCCAGTAAAGTACAAGAAGTGATGGACTGGAAACCCCCGACCTCCGTCCATCAAATTCGTAGTTTTCTCGGTCTAGCCGGCTATTATCGCCGTTTCATTCCTGACTTTTCTAGAATAGCCAAACCTATGACCGAATTACTAAAGAAAGGTGTAAAATTCTCTTGGGATCAAAAATGCGAAGATGCATTTCATATTCTCAGAAATCATCTTACGACTGCTCCAGTCTTAGCTCAACCAGATGTCTCAAAACCTTTTGACATCTACTGTGATGCGTCAGGAACTGGACTTGGTTGTGTACTTATGCAAGACAATCGAGTAATTGCATACGCATCACGAGCACTTAGGGTTCATGAACAAAATTACCCCACTCATGATCTCGAACTCGCAGCTGTTATTCATGCCCTAAAGATCTGGAGACATCATCTGATGGGTACGAAATGTCATATCTATACTGATCATAAAAGCCTCAAATATATCTTTACCCAAGCAGATTTAAATATGAGGCAAAGACGTTGGCTAGAACTAATCAAAGATTATGATTTGGAAGTACATTATCATCCAGGCAAGGCCAATGTCGTTGCGGATGCTCTTAGTCGCAAAGCGCATTGTTCTTGCCTATTCATTGAAGCATTCAACAAGACTCTCTGTTGGGAAATGAGTAAGCTCAACCTAGAGATCATTTCCCAAGGTGACTTAAACCATCTTGCGGTTGAAGCCACACTCAGAGATAGCATTGTTCTAGCACAACAGCGTAATAAAGGGGTTAGAATCATTAAACAGAAGCTAATGCAAGGAGAAAGGAAGTATAAATGCTTCCGAATAGATCCTGAAGGAGTTTTGTGGTTCAACGAACGTATTGTTGTACCCAAGGACCATAAGCTCCGCAGGCAAATCATGGACGAGGCCCACTTGTCCAAATTCTCTATACATCCCGGCAGTACAAAGATGTATCAGGATCTGAAACAGAACTTTTGGTGGACTCGTATGAGACGAGAGATTGCCAAATATGTGTCAGAATGTGATATCTGTCAAAGAGTCAAAGCCAGTCATTTGAAGACTGCTTGTATCCTTCAACCTCTACCCATTCCCTCGTGGAAGTGGGAGGATATCAGTATGGACTTTATTGTTGGCTTGCCCAACACTTCTCGGAGGCATGACTCTATTTGGGTAATCGTTGATCGATTAACCAAGACTGCACATTTCCTTCCCGTGCATACTACATATATTGCCAAGAAGTATGCCGAGATCTATTTAGATCAAATTGTTCGTCTTCATGGAGTACCTAAAACGATCATTTCTGATCGTGGAGCGCAATTTGTTGCTAGATTCTGGGAGCAACTTCATGATGCTCTTGGAACTAAGTTAATTCGAAGCTCCGCCTATCATCCTCAGACGGATGGGCAAACTGAGCGAATAAACCAGATTCTAGAAGATATGCTCCGAGCTTGTGTACTCCAATTTGACAAAAACTGGGATAAATACTTGTCATTAGCAGAATTCTCTTACAATAACAGCTATCAGACAAGTATTAAGATGGCCCCATTTGAAGCTTTATACGGTCGCCGATGTCGAACTCCTTTGAATTGGTCACAAACCGGCGAACGTAAAATTTTTGGACCCGATCTAGTTATGGAAGCAGAAGATCAAGTTAGGCTTATCCAAAACAATCTAAAGGCCGCCCAATCTCGACAGAAAAGCTACGCTGATATACGAAGAAGACCATTACAGTTTCACATCGGAGACTTCGTATATCTTCGAGTATCTCCCACCCGAGGTGTTCAAAGATTCGGTGTAAAAGGGAAACTTGCTCCTCGATACATCGGACCCTTTGAAATCCTTGAAATCTGTGGACCTGTAGCTTACCGTCTCCAACTTCCACCTCAATTAGCGGCCATCCATAACATCTTTCATGTATCCCAACTTAGAAAGTGTGTTAAGATCCCCACTGAGGTCATCGATTCCCAAGCTATCGAAATCGAACCAGATCTGACCTATACAGAACATCCAATCAGAATCCTCGACACGAAAGAAAGAAGTACCAGAAGAGAGACCACCAAAATGTACAAGATTCACTGGAACCATCACACAGAGGAAGAGGCAACATGGGAAACCGAATCTTATCTTCAACACAACTTTCCCGATTTCTTCCAAACCAATCTTCGAGCTTAATCATCCTGTCCTATCCTGCTTCGGAATCTCGGGACGAGATTCTTTTTAGGGGGGAGGGCTGTGACACTCAGGTAATTAGCTTGGTCACACATTAGAGTTTTGGTATGCTTGAATGTTTAAAGTATGGCAAATGTGTATTTTATGTATGCAATTTTATGGAAGGAGGGATGTTTATGTAATTAAATTTAACTAAAGGTCCTTTTATGCAAAATGGGTGAAGATGGGGTAAGAGTTTAAAAAGCATAAGGGTTAGTTTGCAAAAGTGATATCTGTGGTTAAATTGCAAAAATATATGAGATTACCATAGGGTATATGTGTAAAAGCAATCTTACTTATGGGATTTACATAAAATGTGAAGATTTTACTAAGTCTATCTAATTTCCAAAACTATTGCTCAAATGCAGATGAACCTTAAAGAGAAGTTGTAGAGTTTGAAAAACCATGCACTTTTGCTTTTTGGACCATCTTCATTTGAGCACTGGTTTAAAAGTTGCAAGTCCTTTACAGTAAGGTCCCTGCCTTTCTCTCAATTTACAGATTAGTCCACAATTCAGTTCATCCCCTTTCTTCCTCCTGGCGCCCTGCTCCTCTGTTCTGCGCCGCTGCACGACTGGTGCTCCTGCCGCCGGCGCAGTACATCGCCCTTGGCCGCCGTCGTCCATCCCCCTGCTCTCCCCCGTCCACGCGTCGTCCCTCCGCTCGTCCACCGCTTCACCCCTCCCCTGTTGGCGCCCAGCCGCGCGCCACGGCGCCTGTGCAGAGCTACACGCCGCAGTTACTGCCGCCGCCGCAAAACCCCCGTGGGCAAGCCTTATCCCCCTCTCTTCTGCTATGTGGCGCCAGCGGCTCGCCATCACCCCGTTTGCCTATAAAACGACGCCCCAGACCCTCCCCGCGCGCGTACAGGAGCTTGCCGCCTCCATTAATGCCGCCGTGAGCTCGGGTCGCCGTGGAACTTCACCCTCCGCCCTTCCCCTTCCCAAATCAGTAGCGCCACCAGCTTCCCCGTGCCCCACCGCACCTTCCCAGCCAGTTCCTCCCCTTCCCCGCACGCCGGGACCACCCCACCGCCGTGCGCCTCCTGCCGCCGGTCCGGCCCTCCGTGGGTAGCCCGATTCCGGCCACCCCGAGCCTTCCCAAGACCACCCACAGGTAGCCCAAGACCTCCTCGTGCTCCCCCTCCCTTTCCCCCTCGCCGCCAGCGACTTTCCCGGCCGGAATTTGGCCGGACATGTGCTCCCCCACCGCTGGCCATGGCCCTGGACCTGATTGCCCTCTGTGTTTTCTTTCCAGGGGGTTAGTTGTAAAATGCAGGGACTAGTTTGTAAGGGATGCTTGTTATTTCATGTGAGAGCTTTCCCTGTCTTGTAAAATTCGTAGTAATTCATAGAAAAATCCAAAAATAGCAAAACTAGTTTTGTTAGAAAATAGATTTCAAACTCTATGACTTTTGTTAATAGAGCTTAGTTTGAAACAAAATATTTCTATCTGTATTTTAAATCTAAGTTTAAGGGGTAATGAACACTTAACCTTGTCATTCCATGTTTGGTTACTTATGAAATTTGGCATGAATGTTCTATGAACTCTAAATAACTTTGTGCAAGTTACAAACTTAACTTTGATTTAAACTTAACCTCTTTTATTTTGGAACTTTCAAATTTGAAATAAACCCAATATATAACCTTTCCCTAATTGGAATCTTTTATCATTCACTAATGTGATATTTTATAATGTCTAAAATACAATCAAATTTCTATAATCTTTTATTTAAAAGTTTTGAATACAAATTTTGGTTCATTTCAAATTTAATTTAAATATTTTAGTTCGTATTGCAATAAACTCTACCATATCTTTATAAATTGTGTTTTAAATCTAAAACTCTATATTTTATGCATGTTTGTGTGTTAATTGGATGAGTTATAATATTTGAAATGTGAAATTTTAAATTTAAATTTCACCTTATTTAATTTATTGCATCTCATATAGAATCAACGACACTCGACGACGGGGACTACGAACTGGTCTTAGGACAAGACCAAGGCTTTCCAGAAGATCCAACGCAAGTCGTCGAGGGACTAACTGAAGCTCCGAACCCGAGTTCGGAAATCTCTGACACTCCTGCCCTCAACCCCACTCCAGAAGGCAAGCCCCGGACATATCCCACTACTTTATTTACACTGCAATCTATGCTTATTTATATTACATCTTGCATTAAGTCTAGGAGTTGAAGTGAAACCCTAGATGCATGAATTCTAGGAACCCAATGTAATGCTCCCGAGTCCTTATCGGATAGATGCTCCGCTAATAGGACCGGTAGAAGTCGAGTGATTTCCTGTCACTCGCGCGATATAGGAGTTGCATGTTTACATTCCTGCAACCACTATAAGGATGACGGACAGGGTCATGTGCTGTATCATGGCCTGAAAGTTTACCCTGTCTGTGTTGATAAAAGCTTTAAGGTCGATATGTGTGGTAGTGGTGGCTAAGCGTTTGAACAGTACTAGCCACATGCCGCGAAATATGGTAAAGCGGTAAGCCTAGTAACCAATCGGCCCGGTGAGTGGACATACCTCCCACCACTCGATCTTTATGTTATGTTCACACGCACCGACCTGTGGGAGTACGTTCTGCATGGCAGACAGGAATACGGGTTTTGTAGTCGCGCTACAGACGTATGTCCTGCACGAGTGATGTGCGTACGGTCCTGCAAGTCGCTTGTGGTGGCCTGTCCACGAGTCGGAATGAAAGGTAAACGGTTGCTTCGGAACGCCCTGTTGATATTCCAAGCGTGTGTGTTAGGTTTACCTTGCAAGGTTAAATTCGATTCGAATCGTCCGCCTCTCACGAAGATTGAGATTGCTTATCCCTTTTACCACATTGAGTAAGAAGTGGAACTAATGATGGATAATCTGGATGAATGATAATCACTACCTTGCTTGCTTAGTGTAGGTGCTAATCTAGAATAATTACTCAACTAGAAGATGAAAGCTAAAACTTGAAAGTAGTACATACTCTTTGTTACTTTTCAGCTGAAAATAAACCCAGAGCCTTTACAATGCCTTCATGAGTCTAGTTATGGGCTAAGTATACCCAGCCCCGGGTAAGCGTTGCTGAGTATTAGAATACTCAGCCTTGCCAATATCTGTTTCAGGTATAACCTTCGAAAATCCCACGGACAACCTTGTGTGGCCAACGTCCGTTCCTTTTGGCTGGTCCGTGGAGTGGGACCCGTCCCCGGCCGGCACTGATCCTCTGGAGTGACACCAAGCCCTGGGCTAAGCTTGGCGTTCGCCTTCGCGACGTGTGTAGTCGCGTAAAACTTTTTCTTCCGCTGTAAGTTTAGACAAGCTGTTACGCTTGTCAGTTTGAACATGGTTGTATAAATTTACTTCTCTTTGAACTCGTTTTGTAATAATGCATATATATGGCTGTAAATTAAAATTGATGAGCTATTCTGTGATGTGAACTCGCCTTTGTGCGAGGTAAACCTGTTTCGATCCTGCTGAACCGTGGTTGTATCGGGCGGAGACCCGACAGACCAAAGGGTTGTTCCGTTTGAAGTGCGTTAAGCTGATTGCAGTTGTACGGCGATCAATAACGCACTTGAGCCGGAATAATTCGAGCGGTTCTGCCACACCGACTCCCCAATACATCACATAGGTGAGGAGTTTTCTTGGTCTTGCATGTTTCTAGCGCCGCTTTGTCAAAGATTTCAGCACCATCGCTGCGCCGCTGCATGAGTTGACGAAGAAGGGTGTGGTGTTTCATTGGGGACAAACACAAGAGGAGTCTTTGCCACTTTGAAGGACAAGCTTACGCACGCGCCACTGCTGCAACTTCCAAATTTTGGTAAGACTTTTGAGCTTGAATGTGATGCTAGTGAAATTGGCATTGGTGGTGTTTTGATGCAAGATGGTAAGCCTATTGCATACTTTAGTAAAAATTGCATGATCCTGTTCTAAATTACTCTACATATGATAAGGAATTGTATACTCTTGTATGTTCTTTAGAGACGTGGCGTCATTATTTGTGGTCTAAGGAATTTGTTATATGTTCTGATCATGAATCGCTTAAGTACCTTCGTTCTCAAAAACAATCTGAACCATAGACATGATAAATGGGTTGAATTTATTGAGTCTTTTCCTTACATCATAAGACATAAGAAAGGGAAGGATAATATAATTGCTGATGCTTTGTCCAGATGATATACTTTGTTGTCCCAACTTGATTGTTGGATTTTTGGACTTGAATCAATTAAAGAACAATATGCACTTGACCCTGATTTTAAAGATGTTTTGCTGAATTGTAATGAGGGACGTGCATGGAATGGTCAATTATGGGTTTGTGTTTAGAGCTAACTACTTGTGCATTCTAGTTGGTTCCGTTCGTCTTTTGTTGATGCAGGAACCGCATGGAGGAGGATTGATGGGGCATTTTGGTGCTAAGAAGATGGAAGATGTTTTGGCCTCACATTTCTTTTGGCCAAAGATGAGGAGAGATGTTGAGCGGTTCATTAGTTGCTGCAATACATATCAAAAAACTAAGTCTCAGTTGAATCCACATGGTTTGTACATACCTCTTCCTGTTCCTTCTATTCCATAGGCGGATATTTCTATGGATTTTATGTTGGGTTTGCCTCGGACTAAGAGGGGGAGGGATAGTATTTTTATTGTGGTAGATCGATTTTTTAAGATGGCACATTTTATACCATGTCATAAAAGTGATGATGCTGTCCATATTGCTGACCTCTTTTTCAAAGAGATTGTACGTTTGCATGGTATCCCTTCTACTATTGTTTCAGATCGTGATGCAAAATTCTTGAGTCATTTTTGGCGAACTTTGTGGAACAAGTTGGGTACCAAATTATTATTTTCTACCACTTGTCACCCACAAATGGATGGACAAACGGAGGTGGTAAATCGCACCTTAGGCACCATGTTGAGGGCTGTTTTGAAGAAGAATTTAAAAATGTGGGAAGAATGTTTGCCTCATGTGGAGTTTGCATACAATCGGGCAATACATTCTACAACCAAGATCTGAAGTCTTACTTGGGAGAAGAATATACGCTTGAGTCGAGGATGACTCCGATTCAAGAGGGGGAGGATGATGAGGACATGACTCATTTGGATGCACACAACACTTCTCCGCTGGACATTCAAGGTCCAATCTCTAGAGCTCGTGCACGACAATTGAATTTAGAGATGACCTCATTCCTAAGCACTTCAACTTATGATTTTGAGAATAGATTGCTATCTAATGATTATATTGTGATTAGGAACTAAGGAGAGGACCAGAATATGCATCGACAAGGGCTTGGAGGTGTGGAGGTACAGCAAGGGAGTGCAAGCCAAATTGGAGACCCAATCCAAGTCGACTTCGAGTCCACCTCGGAGTCCAGGAGTAATCTGCCTTAAATTGGATGCTCAGGCCACATACGAAGTCGGATTTGGACGTTCTATATATGGTTGGAACCAGAATTTCATAAGGCTTGCAATGGCACCAGTCCCACCTCAAAATTCCTTCTGAGTCAACAGAAATCTTTGAAACAAGTGGACATCCAGAATCTCTCAAGGTGCTGCGTCACCATCTTTTGGGCCGCTGGCCCATGTATCGTGTTGGAGCCCGTTAGGGTTGCGACCAGAGAACTTGCACGCCCCTAACTCCTTTTTATTCAGTAGCCATGGCCACTTTAGGGTTTGGGTTTACCTTAGATTCAATCTATCATCGAACAGTGTCGCCGTTCATCAGTTTGCGAGACCCCAACTTGTGAGTTTAATCATTCATCTGCAAATTGGTTGCATTCTTCCTTGTTCTTGCTTGTGTTCTTCGATTCGCAGGCAAGGATTAGTCTTCTTGGCGAGGTTGACCGTGCACCGCCGGTTGATAACCAGAGGAGATGTTGTGCTGCGATTGCGGGATTCGGAACGTGTTGTTCAGAAGCCGGATCGAATTATGTAGTGACTCCACCAAATCGAGAGCTATCAGAACCTTTTGGAAGATTGGGACCAAATCGGACACCACGCAGGAGTTGGTCGCCACTCTCAGCACTAACTTGGATGCTGCTGGAGCAGAAATGTAGGAGGTCAAGAGGAAGCTGATGAAGACGATCAGGGAGAAGGCAATTCTAGAAGCTCAGCTGAGGGGAGATCAGGAGTTACCCTCGGAGTACGACAGCGATGAGTCCATCGAATACCTACCGGAGTCACCTCCCCACAAGCGTGTTCACTACGGAGAGCCTGGCTACCGCACCCGCTACCGTTAGAGATGCTAGATCTAGAAGTTTAAGTTAGGAGTGTTTTTAAGAGTCCTTTTTGTAATCGCTAGTTCGAATGGTCTTTATAGTTTGTTTAATCTTAGTTAATGTGCTTGTGTGCTTGATTTTGTGAGAACAATTTGATTTGGATCTTTGTAATGATTGCGATAAATTGTGGAGTGATGACCACAATTATATCAAGTTTTAATAAATATAGATAGTTTAGTAAATTTTAGGGTTGTCCATTTTATTTACTATCTTTATCTTACCCTTACTTCTATCCTTTTTACATGATTAATTTCATGAGTCTCACTTTTCTAATCGATCAGATGGTGAACACCAGGTCTGGATCAGGGGTTGATCAGCCTGTAATGCCACGACAGGAGACAAGCAACAATACCAACCCTGATCCTCAGCAGAGTCAACAGCACCAGGCCCCACCAGCAGGGATGGAGCACTTTCTCGCCACCCAGACTTAGCTGCTAACCAACATGGCGAACACTATCACCGACATGCAGGCTCAGATGAACCAAGCTCCACCACTGCCACCACCGCTAGCTAGAGACAGGCACAGGGAATTTATGAGCCACAAACCTCCCTCATTTTCTCACTCACCTAATCCTCTGCAAGCTGATAACTAGATCAAGATGGTGGAGAAGATGCTGAACATCATCCAGTGTACTGACAGGGAGAAAGTCCTTTATGCTTCGGGCAGACTGGAAGGAACTGCCGCAGATTGGTGGGATGCCTACACAGCAGCTCATGACACCCCCAACACCATCATCTGGCAGGAGTTCAGGAACAAGTTCAGGGAGCAACACATACCCAAAGGTCTGATGAAGCTCAAGAAGCAAGAGTTCCTTGCGCTGAAACATGGAGCAATGTTTGTAAGTGAGTACCGGGACAAGTTCATCCAGCTATCTCGCTATGCTCCCGCAGAGGTAGTAGATGATGCAGAGAAGCAGGATCACTTCAGGGATGGTCTGATTGGTCCTATCAAGTATCAGCTAATGGTGCACACTTTTGAAAACTTCCAAAAGATGGTGGCAATGCTATCATGGTGGAGCATGCTCGCAAGGAGATGGGTGAGCAGAAGAGGAAGTTTGAGTCGTCAGGGCAGTTCAGCAACAACTCACACCCTTGTTTCGCACCCCCACAAGGAACACCTTTCTGCACAGGAGGACAGGGTGTCAACTACGGGCAGAACCAATACCAGCGCCCCAACCAACAGAACCAGCAGCAGCAGCAAGCTCAGCATGCTGGTCAGTCAGTGCTGCCAGACCCGGGGCCACTGGGCTGCGTACATCGAGTCCGTATTGGGCTAAGGGGACAGGACGTGTCCTGTACCTTATTTATGTTGTATTCTACCCGCATGCGGAGTAGGACTAGTCGATATAGAAGGAAACTACTCGAGTTATACTTGAGTACGATTCCTAAGCTAGTATTGGACTAGGATTCATGTAACCTGTCCCCCCGGATATATAAGGGCGGGCAGGGACCCCCTCAAAACATAAGATCACCCGATCAACATCAAGGCAATACAAACCATCATACAGGACGTAGGACATTACGCATATTGCAGCCTGAACCTGTCTAAATCTTGTGTTGTCCACACCTTCGAGTTCCTGATCTCGGCGCATCCCAACCCAAAACCTACCACCTTGGGTATACCCCTCGGTGGGCAGCCGGATAAAACCCGACAGCTGGCGCGCCAGGTAGGGGTGCGCATCAGAGATCCGCTGGAGAACTCGATGGCTCTTTTCAAGTTCCCCAGTCCCGTGCTCCCTGAGGGCACAACCTTTGTTTTTTGCTTGTGGGTCTGCGTTGCCAACGGCGCAGGCAGTTTCCGTCGGCACATCGTCGATGACACCTTCAAGCTAAAAACACTTGCCTCAAGGCTCGACGACTTTGTCGATAGTCTCGACGAGTTGCCGTTTTTTGACTCTGCCAGGGAAACCGAGGCAGAGTCTGTCTCTACTGTTCCTTTTTTCACGTTGGAAAAGGACCTGGACTCTTTGCTCCAGGCTGGAGGTTCCGAGGCCACGGCATGTCGGGGGGCTGAGGATCACCTGGCCACTTGTGGGCTGATGATCACCACCACCTCCGAAGGACGAATTGTTCATTGGAGGGGGATGAATCTGTCCGATCTACTCGGACATGAAGACCGCTTGGTAGCCCACCTTGAGTCTTTGCCCTTTCAGGAGGGCAGGGCGTTGGCTACCATAACCGAGGACTCGACTGAGCTAGTCGAAGCCCCCTCTGAAGAACTCGCAGCTCGTCAAGTCCTGATGGCGGAAGAAGGGGATGATGATGCCCTCATCCCCATTGGCGCACTTGACGGCATAAAGACACCGCTGAAGCCGAGAACGAGAACGACGCCGAGCGCGACGCGCGACGTGCAAGGAACAGAGCTCGTGCGGTTCGCAGAAGGCGAGCCAATGAGCGCATACGTTCTGCACAGCGCGAACTCGACGCCGAATTCGCCGCGGCAGATGAACATGGCTTCAGGACTCCTGTGGCCAACATTGCTCGGGTAACAGCACTACTCGAGCGAAGCAACAACCCCAACGTCCGACAAGCACTCATCTACGCCCAACGGGCGTGGGTCCAGTTGGACCAGCAGGCTCCGGCATCGCTTGTCAGGGACGAGCACGTCGGAGACAGCCGAAGCCAGGCCCCAAGTCGAACAACAGGTAATCGCCCGCGACCCCAACGCAGCAACAACAATGATGGCGTGGGTGGAAGCCAGCTCACCGGTGGGAGGTGGCAGCCACCTCCGGCAAACAACCCGAGGCAGCCCAACCCTCCACGTCAACAACCTGACCTTCGCCAGAAGATCAATGAGGGGCGCGATGCCCGGTCGGTCCTCGACTCGAGACGACGGGAATGCGAGGTAGCCGAGCGAGACGATGCTGACTGCAGCGATCGTTTCCCTGCGTTCACTGCGAGATTCAACAACTACAAGTACCCGGAGGGTTTTAAGCCAATTGGTATTACCAAGTACGACGGCAAGCAGGCCCCCAACAATGGATCCGCTGTTACTCCACTGCCATCGAGGTGGCTGGCAGCTCCAACACTACCAAAGTCATCTACTTTCCGATGGCTTTGGAGCCTGCACCGTTGACTTGGCTGGAAAGACTCCCCAACGACTCCATCGACTCCTGGGAAGGCCTCAAGAAGGTCTTCATCGGCAACTTCCAGGGGGCGATATCCCGAGCAGGAACCCGGCACTACCTCGCCCAGTGCAAGCAAGAGCGCAATGAACTCCTCCGATCCTACACCCGCCGTTTCTTCGATGTGCGGGCCACCATCGCCAACATCTCGGACGAGGACATTATCAACTGCTTCTACAAAGGCCAGCGGGACTTTTCGGGTTCTTCCCGAAAGCGTAAGCCAGACGATCTCGTCGCGGCTGTGGAACATCCTTCGTGGGGCAAGAAGTCGACCATGCAGGAGCAGTTTGAAAAAGTCCTGCAGAAGAAGTGCCCGTGGTGCGTCAACTCCAAACACGCAGCGATCGACTGCTTTCAGCTCAAGCGCACCTTTGGCTCTCCTAGAAACGGCAAGAAGAACAAGTCGACGGGCAAAGAGCCCGAAGACGAGGAACAGGAAGACAAATCTGAGACGCCCAAGTTCCAGGATGCCTCCAAGACCGTCAATGTCATCTTTGGCGGTGACGAAGATTTTTGCTCCAAGCGGGAACAAAAGTTGCTGCTATGGGAGATTCTATCAGTTGAACCGGCGGTACCACGACCACTCCGATGGTCGGATGTAACACCCTAAGGTAATTTCCTCAAATTTTAATTAATTTATTTGGGCTCGAATAAATTTTCCAGGGTTTTCTCTAAATTATCTCGTATTTAAAGTAATTTATAACACAAGGAAATAAAATTTATCATAGGGTTAAAGTGGTTGTGCATTCATGCCGCAGCATTGTTTTATTTGTGTTGAGCGTGTAGATTTGAATTCAAATTGTATTTGAAATCAAATGGTTTTGTTTGAATGGGTAGAGTAAAGAAAAAAAGGAAAGGAAAGGGTATAGAAGAGAGCAGCCCACTCCCTCTCAGCCCAGCCCAAAACCCTCTCCCTTCTCTCCCTCAACCGCGGGCCCCCTCTTTTCTCTCCTCCTCTCCCCGCACGGCCCGGCAGCCGGCCCGTTTTCTTTCCTCAGCGCCAGCCCGAGCGCCCCTTCCCTTCTCTTCTCTCTCTGCCAGGCCGGCCCCACCGGTCAGACGCTCCTTCTACCCAGCGCCCGATCCCCCCCTCCTCTGCTTTTCCCCCGCCGGCCGGCCCTTCGGCCGCTGACCGTAGACCCGCCGCCTCGCTCCTGGGCCCTTTGCCCTCGAGCTGCACCCGAGCCCGCGCCCTGGCCAGCACCCGAGTTTCCCTTGCTTCTAGAAGCCGGCCGCCCTGGATTAGATCGGGCCGCAACGACCCGGGAAGGGCGGAGTTCCGTTGCATGTGGCCCGCACGCCGAGGCCGCCACCCCTCTCTTTTCTTGGCCCCAGCCGTCCTCTCGTGCTCCCCATCAGCCGCCTCTGCCTTTCCCCAGCTCCCCCTGTGCCCTAGCGCTGCTGTGCCGCAGCTCGACCCGAGGACAGCGCCGCCCCTGCGCCGCCACGATTTCGCCCTGGCGCCGCCAGTCCTCAGCCCCTAGTCGCCGTCGCAGCACTCCGGGGTGGTAAGGATCACGTCACGCCTCTCCTCCCTTTCTCTCCCCCTCTGCACGAGCATGCTCTCCACGCTGCCATGTCCCGTGCCGCACTCCACCGTGGGGAGCCTCGGTCCGACCCCAATCCGTCGCGCTAACCGCCCAGACGGGTTCACCGTCGCCCACTCCCTCTCCCCGGCCAAGCCCCATCCAGAATCGAGGTCGGACGGCCGATTTTGGTCGCTTCCGGCGAAGCGCCGCCGCGGGAAGGAACCCCGGCGACCCCCCCTCCGCCGTCTTCTGCTTCTGTTCATCTCTGGCCGTGGGATCAGGAACGGGTGGACAGGATTAGACCGTGCGTACCCGTTCGCTCCGAGCCGCCCGATTTAGATCCGAGGATCCAGGTTAAGGGATACCGATTCGTGGACTAGTTTAAATCTCGGCCGCCAGATCCCGATCTAAGGGTCGAGAGTCGCGCGTACCCCTTCGCTTTAAGAATCTAATCTCAGCCGCCCGATCTGGATCTAAGGGCCCAGAACAGATCTTACCGCTTCGGTCATGTCTTTTTGCTAAAGAGCCCTCGCCTTTTTGGGGAATCAACCCGCGGTCCGCGTGTAGTTCAAAAGAAATTACGGATAAGTCCTGTTTCATGAGTTTAGACCCCTAGCCTCTCTGGAAATCTAACCCGCCGTCCAGCCTGAGGTTTCTAACCGGCTAGCCCCTGTGTCTAGGCTTTAATTACGTTTTAGTCCTCGGTTTTTGTCCAGAAGCCCCTGGAAGTCCTGTTTTTCTTACAATTAGGTCCCTGGGTCCTGTTTTAAGCGCAGTTTCCACGTTTTAGCTCCGTTTTAAGCGTTCTTTATGTCCACGCGATCGTGGTAACGCGTAGATTAGTTCTAGGCTAGTTTCATGTGCTGTTCTGTTGTATTGGTGTACTGTTTTCTTATAGTTTGTTCTTGCTATGCATGTGTGTGTGTGGGCTATGTTTGATGATCGTGAGTAGACGCGGAGCCTTTGGAGCAGTACCAGGAGCAGCCGTCTTCCGAGCAGTTCGAGCAGCAGCCGGGAGAGTACGAGGAAGGCAAGTATAGCATGAACCTCCTATCACTTTTAAATACAATTTCATACTGCATTTAAATTCTGTATGCCTATAAGGATTTCCTAGCCACTTTATATCCTATATATATATCCTTTGGGTTGCATTGTGGTTAGTTGTGCTAGGTTGCTGCGCTATAACACACTTGGTCCTTTTTAATTAATTTGATTAATGGTCTTATGCAACTTAATTCTGGAGCCGACCCTCTGTGCTGTGTGCTTGAGTGGTTTGTGCGTCCTTAAAAGATGTTTTTGTTAGAAACATGGTTTAGGGGGCCAGCACGGTGCTTAGTGCTTGGTTGGCCACTCTCCATAAGGACCGGTTCATAGAGCGACAACCTGGGACAACCGCGCTACCACAAGACTGGAATGGGACGGTCTTGACTTATTAATTAGGTCATTTTGGTTCGGGAGTAACTTACCTGCGTGGGCAAGAGGGGTGGTAAGCTTCAATGGTCCCTGCTCCTCCGGCTTGGTCTGTGCTGTGTGTCTTGTACCCCCGGAGGTGGGCCCCATCGTCGCTGATCCAGAATCCTTAGCGGTTACACCTTACCAACGTGATCCTTTGTAACGGTCTCGTAGTGTGCTTGCTAGCCATCTCACCTAAGGAAGTGTGATGAACAACTAGCGTAGCCCACGACTTGTGGGTAAAGTTGTGCAACCTCTCGAGAGTGTAAAACTGATATATCAGCTGTGCTCACAGTCATGAGCGGCCCAGATCCTCCGTCTGATTAGTGGGGTTATCAACCTTTGACGAGGGCGATTCCCCGGGTGGTTTTGGTTTGGATGGTCCTCAGTAGTTCTTATTTAATACTGATTAATTTATTATGCAATTGGGTTTATGGTAATTCATCCACTTGTAGTAATTAGCTTTAATAAAAATTGCCAAGACTAAAAGCTAATGCAGTTGAGTCAGCCAGCCTAGAGCCTCATAGTTTGTGTTATACTTGTTGAGTACTAGTTTGTACTCACACTTGCCTCTCTACTCTTCTGTTCTATTTCGGATATCTTCGACTGCTGCTCAGTGCCCGGCAACGTGGAGGACTACGTCAGCGGCTTCGACGACTTCTAGGCGTTTGTCTCCCAGTCGACGTCCCTGTGGCGCCCAGCTCTTCATGTATCTCTTTTACGCTTCCGCAACTCTTGAACCGATTCTTGATTCGGTTGTAATAAATAATTCATTTATTGATTTATCTACGATTTATATTCATGTTATTCGTGACATGTGTTGTGATATCTTGATAATCTGTTGTATATATGCGTGACTTGATCCTGGCGCATATATGATTGCTCGATTTATGCTCTTATAAATCGGGTGTGACAGATTGGTATCAGAGCCAGGTCGACTGTAGGACGAAGCCTAGGTAGAATTGGTCGAGTTTAGGACCTCTTTTCTCTTGCTTGCCTCCGCAAATCATCAACCATCACGTTTCTGCTTCTATTCCTTGAGTCTTAAACCCTTGATTTGCTATTTCTCCTGTCTTTTCTGAGAAACAGCTTGAACTTTCCATAGACGTTGGCCTGAGTTGCCTAATCATGTAATTTATAAGTTTAGGTTGTCCCGATAAAATACACGCTAGAACGAGGGTGTTAGTCGAGTAGTGTGGAAACTCGACTAAGTGGTGAATGTTGAATGTTTGTTATTGTGCAAATGCTTGATTTGGATTTTTGGTTGATTGCATAGGCTAGTAGTTAAACTTGTTCATGCAAATCGACCTAACCCAACTTGAACTAAACAATAAAATTGAGTTAGAACGTTGGGGGTAAAACCTATATTCCTTTCTTTCTGACATCTCCTTCCGAAGTTCATTTCCGCAGCTGCACGATATCTTATTCTCATAAATTTCGTTTGTTGCAATCAGATGGTGAACACCAGGCGCACCGGTTCCGGTCCTGACCAGCAGGAGCAGAACAACCAGAATACCGGTCAGCCGTTGCCGATGCCGCCACCACTGACCCCGGAGCAGTTCTTCCAGCTCCAGATGCAGATGATGGCTACCCTGAACAACACCGTTCAGGCTCTGCAGCAGATCCATGCTCAGCCACCGCCTCCTCCGCCGCCTCAGCCCCGTGACAGGCGCGCGGATTTTCTGAGAGGTCACCCGCCGACCTTCTCTCACGCCACGGACCCACTCCAGGCGGACGACTGGCTTCGTTCGGTGGAGCGCCAGTTGGTTGTTGCGCAGTGCGACGACCGGGAGCGAGTCCTTTACGCCGCAGGGCAGCTGCGAGGCTCCGCTCTTGACTGGTGGGAGTCCTACCCAGCTCGGGATCATGACGCTCTCACGTGGGACCAGTTCCGTGAGCGTTTCAGGAACCATCACATTCCTGAGGGCATCATGAAGATGAAGCAGAAGGAGTTCCGTGCCCTTAAGCAGGTAAAAATTTAACGGAATTCCCTACCATTCTTTTTGAGCTTGATCCATCCTTGATTTCTTTCGTAAGCCTGACGCATTGAGCGATTTCTATCCTTGTTATCTGTGTTGTCATTTCAGGGATCGATGACGGTGACGGAGTACCGTGACCGTTTTCTTCAGCTTGCCCGTTACGCCCCTGCTGACGTCGCTCGTGATAGCGACAAGCAGGAGTACTTCAAGGAGGGACTGGATGATCACATCCAGTATGCGCTGCTAAACCACCGCTTCGACAACTTCAACCAGCTGGTTGATGCGGCCCTCAACACCGAGCGCAAGCGCCGGGAGATTGAGGATAAGAAGAGGAAGATGGCTCCATCCTCTTCGGGCAGCAACACCCGTCCCCGCTACCAGTACCCTCCACAGCAGCAGCAGCAGAGGCCGCCCCAGCAGTACCAGCAGCGGCAGCAGTTTCCACCTCGTCCTCAGCAGCAGCAGCAAGCGGGACCGGGTCAGAGGCTTCCGGCGCCTCCGGCTCCACCAGCTCAGAGGCAGGGAGCGCCCACTCCTCCTCCTAGGCAGCAGGCCGCTGCACTTCCTCGAGTGTGCTTCCACTGCGGCGAGCCAGGGCATTACGCCAACGTCTGCCCTCGGAAGGCGCAGGCGGGACAGCAGGGGCGTGCAGCACAGCCCAAGGCCCCAGCTCAGGGCAGGGTGAACCATGTGACGGCCGAGTCAGCGGCCGAGGCTCCTAACGTGGTTATTGGTACGTTCATGGTTAATGCCCACCCTGCTACCGTGCTTTTTGATACTGGTGCTACACATTCTTTCATCACCCAGTCTTTTGTTGAGCATCATGGTATTCCTACTAGCACATTAAAGAGGTGCATGATAGTATCTTCACCGGGAGGGCAGTTGAGGTCTCATGTCTTCTGTCCCAGAGTCAGTGTGACCATAAGGGGGGTAGATTTCAGTGCAAATCTGATGGTGCTAGACACCAAGGGTATTGATGTGATCCTCGGGATGGAGACTCTTGCTAAGTGGGGAGTCCGGATAGATTGTGCTCAGAGGATGGTTCTTCTGTCGGCACCGGATGGTCAGGAGGTTACTGTTGGAGCTACGGAGCCTTCTGGATTTCTTCATCAGATGGAGGCTAGACCCACGGACGGTATTCGCGTGGTGTCTGAATTCCCGGATGTCTTTCCGGATGATTTGCCAGGTATGCCGCCTGATCGCGACATTGAGTTTTCTATTGATCTCTTGCCTGGCACAGCTCCTATTGCTAAGAGGCCCTATCGTATGGCTCCTGTCGAGCATGAGGAGGTTAAGAAGACTGTCGATGAGTTACTAGCTAAGGGTTATATCCGTCGCAGTTTCTCTCCTTGGGCTTTTCCTGTTTTGCTCGTAGAGAAGAAGGATGGTGCTAAGAGGATGTGCGTCGATTATCGGGATCTGAATGCAGTCACTATCAAGAACAAGCATCCATTGCCCCGTATTGAGGATCTCTTTGATCAGCTCCAGGGTGCTTGTGTATTCTCGAAGATTGATCTGCGTTCGGGTTATCATCAGCTGAAGATTCGTCCTGAGGATATTCAGAAGACGGCATTCACCTGCAAGTATGGGTTATACGAGTATACGGTCATGTCCTTCGGCTTGACTAATGCTCCGGCCTTCTTCATGCATCTGATGAACAAGGTTTTCATGGATTATCTGGACACCTTTGTGGTGATATTTATTGATGATATCCTGATATATTCCAAGTCAGAAGCGGAGCATGAGAAGCATCTGAGACTTGTGTTGCAGAGGCTCAGAGAGCACCAGCTGTATGCCAAGCTCAGCAAGTGCGAGTTCTGGATTGACGAGGTTCCGTTCCTCGGTCATGTTATCTCCAAGGGAGGTATTGCTGTGGACCCCGGAAAGGTGAAGGATGTGCTTGACTGGGTTGTACCATAGACGGTGAAGGAAGTCCGCTCTTTTCTGGGCTTAGCAGGCTATTATCGGAGATTCATCGAGAATTTCTCCAAGATTGCGAAGCCTTTGACTTCCTTGCTGGAGAAGGGTGTGGATTTCTCTTGGACTGATGAGCGTCAGAAGGCCTTCGAGGAGTTGAAAAAGAAGTTGACTACGGCACCAGTCCTTACTCTGCCAGACCAGAGCAAGAGGTTCACAGTGTATTGTGATGCTTCGAGGGATGGTCTTGGTTGCGTTCTGATGCAGGAAGGCAGAGTGATAGCTTATGCTTCGCGGCAGTTGCGCCGGCACGAGCTGAATTATCCCACTCATGATCTGGAGTTAGCCGCAGTTGTGCATGCTCTGAAGATATGGAGGCATTACTTGTTTGGGCAGAGGTGTGATATTTACACCGATCACAAGAGCCTCAAGTATATTTTCACTCAGAGTGAGCTGAATATGCGGCAGAGAAGATGGCTAGAGTTGGTCAAGGATTACGACCTGGAGATTCACTATCATTCGGGCAAGGCTAATGTTGTAGCAGATGCTCTGAGCAGGAAGAGCTATGTTAACATGGCAGTGGCTTTTCAGATGCCTCAGGAGTTATGCGAGGAGTTTGAGCAGTTGAGTCTGGGTTTCTTGCATCATACCTCGGGTACATCGTTTGAGGCAGAACCCACTCTAGAGGCTGAGATCAGGCAGCATCAGAAGGAGGATCAGAAGCTACAGGAGATTCGTGAGTTGCTCAAGATTGGCAAGGCTCCACATTTCAGAGAGGATGATCAGGGTACCTTGTGGTACAAGGGCCGGATATGTGTGCCGGATGTTGCAGATCTTAGGAAGCTGATCTTGAGTGAGGCTCATGATACGGCATATTCCATTCATCCAGGCAGCACGAAGATGTATTACGATCTGAAGGAACGATTCTGGTGGTATGGAATGAAGCGTTCCGTTGCGGAGTACGTGGCTATCTGCGACACTTGTCAGCGTGTCAAGGCAGAGCATCAGAGGCCAGCCGGGTTATTGCAGCCGTTGAAGATTTCAGAGTGGAAATGGGAGGAGATCACTATGGACTTCATCGTTGGCTTGCCTCGTACTCAGAAAGGGTACAACTCCATATGGGTAGTAGTGGATCGGTTGACGAAGGTTGCTCATTTTATTCCGGTGAACACTACTTACTCCGGTGCTAGACTCGCAGAGTTGTACATCTCCAGGATTGTCTGTCTGCATGGTGTTCCGAAAAAGATTATATCTGATCGAGGATCTCAGTTCACTTCACGGTTCTGGGAGCAGTTGCATGATTCGTTGGATACGAAGCTGCGTTTCAGTACTGCTTATCATCCTCAGACAGATGGGCAGACAGAAAGGACCAACCAAGTGTTGGAGGATATGCTTCGAGCCTGTGCTATTCAGTATGGTACCAGCTGGGATAAATGCCTGCCGTATGCAGAGTTTTCTTATAACAACAGTTATCAGGCCAGTCTGAAGAAGTCCCCGTTTGAGGCTCTGTATGGTCGGAAATGCAGGACTCCGCTGTATTGGGATCAGATTGGTGAGAGGCAGGTATTTGGTCCGGATATTGTTGAGGAGGCCGAACAGCTGGTACGGCAGGTGCGAGAGAATCTGAGGGTCGCTCAGACTCGTCAGAAGAGCTATGCGGATGTGCGTCGTCGAGATTTGACCTTTGCAGTGGGTGATCATGTATATCTGAAGGTCTCGCCGATGAGAGGAATCCGCAGGTTTAATGTACGAGGGAAGCTAGCTCCTCGATACATTGGTCCGTTCAAGGTGTTGGAACGGAAAGGTGAGGTGGCATATCGTTTGGAGTTGCCTCCGAATCTCTCGGGGGTGCACGATGTGTTTCACGTGTCTCAGCTGAAGAAGTGCTTGACGGTGCCAGAAGAACAAGCACCAATAGAAGGGTTGGATGTGCAGGAGGATCTGACCTATGTTGAGCATCCGGTAAAGATTCTGGAGACATCTGAGAGAGTTATTAGAAACAAGAAGATCAAGATGTGCCGTGTTCAGTGGAGTCATCACACGGAGGATGAGGCTACTTGGGAGCGAGAAGATGAGCTGAGGAATACATATCCCGATCTCTTTGCTAGCTAGCCTATCCGAATCTCGGGACGAGATTCCTGTAAGGGGGGTAGGTTTGTAACACCCTAAGGTAATTTCCTCAAATTTTAATTAATTTATTTGGGCTCGAATAAATTTTCCAGGGTTTTCTCTAAATTATCTCGTATTTAAAGTAATTTATAACACAAGGAAATAAAATTTATCATAGGGTTAAAGTGGTTGTGCATTCATGCCGCAGCATTGTTTTATTTGTGTTGAGCGTGTAGATTTGAATTCAAATTGTATTTGAAATCAAATGGTTTTGTTTGAATGGGTAGAGTAAAGAAAAAAAGGAAAGGAAAGGGTATAGAAGAGAGCAGCCCACTCCCTCTCAGCCCAGCCCAAAACCCTCTCCCTTCTCTCCCTCAACCGCGGGCCCCCTCTTTTCTCTCCTCCTCTCCCCGCACGGCCCGGCAGCCGGCCCGTTTTCTTTCCTCAGCGCCAGCCCGAGCGCCCCTTCCCTTCTCTTCTCTCTCTGCCAGGCCGGCCCCACCGGTCAGACGCTCCTTCTACCCAGCGCCCGATCCCCCCCTCCTCTGCTTTTCCCCCGCCGGCCGGCCCTTCGGCCGCTGACCGTAGACCCGCCACCGCGCTCCTGGGCCCTTTGCCCTTGAGCTGCACCCGAGCCCGCGCCCTGGCCAGCACCCGAGTTTCCCTTGCTTCTAGAAGCCGGCCGCCCTGGATTAGATCGGGCCGCAACGACCCGGGAAGGGCGGAGTTCCGTTGCGTGTGGCCCGCACGCCGAGGCCGCCACCCCTCTCTTTTCTTGGCCCCAGCCGTCCTCTCGTGCTCCCCATCAGCCGCCTCTGCCTTTCCCCAGCTCCCCCTGTGCCCTAGCGCTGCTGTGCCGCAGCTCGACCCGAGGACAGCGCCGCCCCTGCGCCGCCACGATTTCGCCCTGGCGCCGCCAGTCCTCAGCCCCTAGTCGCCGTCGCAGCACTCCGGGGTGGTAAGGATCACGTCACGCCTCTCCTCCCTTTCTCTCCCCCTCTGCACGAGCATGCTCTCCACGCCGCCATGTCCCGTGCCGCACTCCACCGTGGGGAGCCTCGGTCCGACCCCAATCCGTCGCGCTAACCGCCCAGACGGGTTCACCGTCGCCCACTCCCTCTCCCCGGCCAAGCCCCATCCAGAATCGAGGTCGGACGGCCGATTTTGGTCGCTTCCGGCGAAGCGCCGCCGCGGGAAGGAACCCCGGCGACCCCCCCTCCGCCGTCTTCTGCTTCTGTTCATCTCTGGCCGTGGGATCAGGAACGGGTGGACAGGATTAGACCGTGCGTACCCGTTCGCTCCGAGCCGCCCGATTTAGATCCGAGGATCCAGGTTAAGGGATACCGATTCGTGGACTAGTTTAAATCTCGGCCGCCAGATCCCGATCTAAGGGTCGAGAGTCGCGCGTACCCCTTCGCTTTAAGAATCTAATCTCAGCCGCCCGATCTGGATCTAAGGGCCCAGAACAGATCTTACCGCTTCGGTCATGTCTTTTTGCTAAAGAGCCCTCGCCTTTTTGGGGAATCAACCTGTGGCAGAACCAACCTGAATTATACCGGCTCAAGTACGCGAGTCCACTCCGAGGGCTCCAACGTGCTTCAAACGGTATAATCCCTTGGCCTGTCGGGTAACGTCCCGATAAACCACCGATACACAGGATCAAATAAGGTTACCTCACACGAAGGTGAGTCCAGAGATACAATCACCATCATATTTTACATCACAAGGAATTACATGATAAGAGTTTTCAAAAGTAATACGAAACTTCAAACTTAGAGAAAACAGTACAACTGTTGAAGTTTTGGCTTTTAGCAGCGGAAAACATACGCGATGATTTACAATACGTCGTCAAGACGGATTCCATGCTAAGCCCGGGCACGACATCACTCGAGATCATCAGTATTGGCCGGGGACGGATCCCATTCCTCGGACCAATCTGCTGGAAGAGCACAGGGCCATGACAGGGAAAGAGTAGGGTCCTCAAAGGCTTTACCTGAAAAACATAAAACTAGCAAGGCTGAGTATACTAATACTCAGCAAGGCTTACCCGGGATTGGGTATACTTTAGTCCATAACTAGACTTATGTAGGCTTATAATGGTTCTGGGTTTAATTTCAGCTGAAAAGCAACTAAGAATAGATCCTTATTTTCAACTTTTAGCTTTCAAGTTCTATGTGATTATCCATTCTAGATAAGCACTTATAACTAAGCAAGCAAGGTAGAGTTCTTTATCTCAACCATCAGTATTACTCATCATATAGTTACTCTTGTTACTCTGTGTGATAAAGGGATTAAGCAGTCTCAATCTTCGTGAGAGGCGGACGATTCTGAATCGAATTTAACCTTGCAAGGTAAATCTAACTCACACGCTTGGAACATCCAACGACAGTCCCAAAGCAACCGTTTGCCTTTCATTCCGACTCGTGGATCAGAGCCACCACAAGCGACTGCAGGAACATACGCACACCCAATGTGTGCAGGACATACGTCTGTAGCGCGACTACAAAACCCGTATTCCTGGTTGCCCTTGCAACACGTATTTCCTCAGTCGAACATGAGTAACCAGAAGAAGCAAGACGAGTGGTGGGAGGTATGTCCACTCCTCGGGCCGATTGGCTACTAGGCTTACCGCTTACCATATTTCGCGGCATGTGGTTAGTACTTTCAAATGCTTAACCACCGCTAACACACCCCGCGGCCTTATTCAATTCAACAACTCAGACGGGGTATCACCTCAACCATGATACCGCACAAAACTCCCGTCCGGCATCCTTATAGTGAGAACAGGAATGTAAACATTACAACCCCTATATCGCGCGAGTGACAGGAAATCACCCGACTTCTACCGGTCCTATTTAGCGGAGCATCTATCCGATAAGGACTCGGGAGCATTACATTGGATTCCTAGGATTCATGCATCTAGGGTTTTCACTTCAACTCCTAGACTTAATGCAAGATACAATATAGATAGAGATAGATTGCAGTGTAAATAAAATAGTGGAATATGTCCGGGGCTTGCCTTTACTGGTGAGTCTGAAGTTAGGAATGTTAATATCTCCCGAACTTTGTTTCGGGGCTTCCGATATTCCCTTGGTGACATTTACTTGATCTTCAGAACATCCTCCGTAAACTCCGGGGAGATCTCGCAGGTACCGTTGCCGAACGTAGTCGTATCTACATGTAATGCAACATCACATTCAAGTATGCACTCAAAACTATTTTACTTCACAACAAAGTTGTAATCCAACACTCATATAACACACTATTCACATAACAATCAAAAAGATTTGAACTAAACTTAGACAGAGCTTTAGGAGGAACAACTAATTAGAAACAGCTACTTGTTGAGGGTTACAACAGAGTCGATTGGAAACAACGAGGGTTTAGTCGATGGAAAGGTGCATCGGTTCCTAGATGATTGATGGAAGTGTCGATTACTTTGGCAGAAGAATGATTCCTTAAGTGGTTGTGTCTTACTGAGATGTGCTTAAGTGTTATTCTAGATAACTGGGTGTGATTGAGGATACATGACTGATAGATACAGATAGCCGATCTCTCAGTCGATAAATCGACTGATAGAAATGTGGGGATAAGGAAGGGAAGACTAAGGATCGATCGGCTGTGCTTAACCGATATGGAAAAGCAATCAAAATCGGCTTGGGTCAGCCGATGGCGAGAACCCTAAGATTGTGTGTGTGTCTCTGATACATCGACTCTGTGCAGTTGATGTAGGATAGACAAAAGAATTGTATCGGCAGTAGCCGATACTAGAAAGGTAATAATCTTTTCAGCTAACCAGCCGATGGTAGAAGCATATCACAAGAAATGTATCGGCTGATAGCGGTTACGTAGAAACATAATAGACTCAAAGAAAACTGATGCTAAGTGGCTGGGTTGATAACCTGATACTGAAGCATAGCTGTCGAGATGTTTTGGCTAAGCAGCAGACACACAAGAACTAACGGGGATCCTTATACAACAAGGAACTTAAAGAAACAGCAATCAAGACAAGGGCAAAGGCATGGGTACTCGTGTGGAAAGGTTTACTAATCATCACACAGATCTACCACAAAAATACTTTGCATCACATCGTTTTGGCATACAAGTTGTAATACATACTTTTAGGTAAATTGATTTAACACCTCTAAATTATAAGCTAATACTATCAGACTTATCAACAATGCAAAATGAACAACATTCTATTTACCAATCATATCATTCATTCTTTTACTGGGCAATTATTTATCGAGTATTAAGTAAACCACCTAGTTACATTAAGTAACATGGTCGTTTACGCTAAACATTTAAATTAACTACATTAAGTAGCACGTTTGGTTATCTTACTTAATCACACTAATTACATTCGATAACTTTATTTATTTGACTAGCTAGTTATCTTTAATAACTCTAGGTTATTATTAATTATGGACCTACTTTGATTAATTAGGAATATAGTATTATTATATCAAGTTCTATTTATTCTAGTTGTCCTACACCTGATCATGAGTTGAGAATTTGTGAACATATTACACTACTCAAGAATAACACCTCAAAATATTCTCATAATTTTTCATGAACTAGAGCTATTGTTCCTGAATTTTCTTTGAAAGTAAGCATAACTTCATAATTTAGTGTATAACCTAATATTAAGCCTAATATTTTTACTATGGGTTACGCATGCGAAAAGGAAGTTAGAGTATAAATTTTAGATATAAATATTAATAGAAACATCCTTAATAAAATCTAAGCATTGCATCACATACAACCTAAGTTCCAAAAATCAGCCACAACACATGCACATAACACGAGATACAATTAAAACACTCAATTCCTAGTATTTAATTTAAATCAAAAACTACACATATACAGCTTAAACTTTCTATATAAAAGTAGTCGAGGATAACTTAAGGATTCAAACAAAACTAGTTTGGTATTTTTATGATTTTTCTACAATTTTCTACGAATTTTACAAATTAGCTGCTTTGCACACATGAAATAATAAAAAAAGTTTCATAGAGAGGCTCTCGGTTTCTCACCGGCGGTGGTGGCAGCTTGCAGGTTAGCTTGTCAGGAACAGCGGTGCCGTGGCCGCAGCTCATCTGCCGCCCGCGCCGGGCCTTGGCGACACACGTCATGCGCATACAACTGCTGCTGGTGCGCTCGTTCATGCAAGAGCATGCACGCACGCAGCACACACACACACGTACACCTAACATGCTAACAAAAACGCAACTCACACACACTAACAGACGCACGCACACTGCTAACACTCCCATGTCCAAAATATTGCTAACAAAACAGAGGGGGAAAAAAAGAGCAGGTGGAGGTGTTAGGATGCCGGGGTGCTTGCGGCTGTATGCCCTGCTCTGATTTGCTTTGCTCGGTGAAGAGAAAATCAGAGTCAGGGAGAGAGAAAGAAAAAAAAAAGCTGCGTGGTCTGCTCGGCTTGGCTTGAGCAGGACAAGGAAGAAAAGAAGGGGAAGTAAACAGCACTGGGAGAGGATAAGGCCACGGTGGAGTTAATGGCCATGTGTGGGTGACGCCGCCAGCTCGCTCGGGCTCGCCTGCGTCTCGCGCCTCGCGCCTCTGGTCGCCCGCGCGTCCGCGAGCCACCGCCTGCCCGCCGGCGTCTCGCTTCCCAGCCGAGCTGCCGCTTGCCGCACGCCAACGCATGCCTGCTCGGCCCACCTGCAGAGCGCCCGCACCAGCGCTGCCTCCCGCTCACTCCGCGTCCACGCGCAGCGCCGCGCCGTCCTGGGCCTGCTTGCGCTGGCGCCCCCGCCTGGAAGCTGCTGCCTGTGCTGACTGGTTGGAGGAGAGGAAAAACGGGAGAGAGACAGGGAAAGGTGCGCTGCCAGTAGAAGGAAGAAGAAGTTAAATACAAGAAGAGCAGAGAGAGAGAGCTAAAGGAGATAGGGATGGAGACCAAGGGAACAGCGCGAGCAGTGGATTTTATGGAGACAACAGGAGGCGCCAGAGATAAGGAAACAGAAGAGAAGGATGAACAGATTTCTCCAAGGACTTATACGCAATTTCAGAAAACTGCAGGGACTTGTTTGTAAAGAAAAATTTCCCATCAATCTAAAATCCGAATGAAGAGATGCCCAAAATGAAAGTTGGAGAGTTTTTCAAACTCTACAACATTGCTTTAGGGCTCAAGTTCAAAAACTCAAAATTTATATTTTTACGCGTGAATCTTTGAACAAAAGTCGGATTTGAATTGCTTTTGTCCTAAAGAGCGTAATTTTATAAAATTCAGGACCTAAATGCAAGCATTTATGACACGTCATGATGACGGGATAGATTCGTCATAATGATTGGATAGACATGTCATGATGACTTGCACTTTTTACACTTTAGTCCTGAGTAATTTGAAAGTTACTTTTGTAAATCAAATATTTGCATAAAAGGACTTGTACTTTTATAAAATTACGTAAATATCCTTATTTTTACCATTTTACCCAAAATTTTTACACACTTCAACATACACATTTCAAATAAAACTTTTGGATTACATATTTTTTTACAAGACATAAAGTAAGAAAAATATATTTACATAACCACCTTTCACTTATTTTGAAATTACCCTAATCCAAATACATTTTACAAAAACAACCCTAGGTTTTTCTGTAATTATAAAAATACCCTTTTTATTTGCACTTTTAAATTTTCAAAAGCTTCACACAAACACGCATGAGCTTTATACATATATTTCACACTAACAAAATATTTGCCTAGCATTACAAACACATGAACTGTCACAGCCCTCCCCCCTAAAAAGAATCTCGTCTCGAGATTCGGGTGAAAGACTCTTTAAGGGAAGAAACGTAAATCATCCATCAAGAGTAACAGGAAACAATCATACCAAAGAAGTAAAAGCCGTTGGAATATGACGAGATAAGTATATCGAAAACATGGTTAGATGGTACATGGATGAGTTTGACGAGAAAAGAGAGAAAAAGGTGATCAAGTTTTCCAAGAACTACGATCATAACAAGAAATCACAACATGAGGACGATAAATATCGGCGACATTCATCAGAAAACTTATGGATAGCAAGTGAGGATAATACGAGAGATTGATAAGTGATGTTTGAAACATTCTTGCTCAGAATTTATTATCTGAATGGTTTAGATGATGTTGATTGCAAAACATGCCTATGTATACCGATGCAACTCAGAGTGCAATGCTCGATATATAACCAGGAACATGATGCACTGTTGAGATGTATGATTACAATGATGGTGTAACATGAGGATGAGGGATCCCATGCACGACTGAGATGATGCTTATGACACAATGCAATTGCCATGATGCTGACCGAATGATGCATACACTATGATGCAAGGATGATGATACTTGCAATGTATGCACATATGAAATGCATGAAGTATGATGCATACCCCCATGAGTTGATGATGCATATGACTCGCGTCTTACAACCGTTCGCTCGTAACTATTCACCTGGGTAGTTCTATATCCTTAAGCGAGGATCAAAAATTAGGACACTAGTAAGGTTGCATAAGAAGAGATTGCAGTGTTGTTACGTCACATAGACCTAGTCACCAGTGCGCTCCTAATGGCTCAATCATGTGACTGCAGTGCACATGAGGCCTTAGGTTCCGACACGGCATCATGGTCATGTGATTAAACACCACCACAAAAGAGGAATAGCAACCCTGTAGTGCCAACAGCAACAAGAAAGACTTAAGAAACCGAAGACAACCTAAGGTTATACTAGAGGCATACCCGTTAGTCAATCTACGGATTCTGATGATGATGCAACATCATGCACTGACCAAAGATGGTATCGGTTATGATGCATGACTGTTGCCATAAGTCTTTTTATTTTATTTAAGATCATCTGAGCAAAAATGGAAGGTGCAACCTTCAGATGTTGTAACCAGATTAGTCCAAGGTATAAGGTACAACACCAAGAGAGGATAGATAGATCACTAGATAATGGATTGAAAGATTTGATGATAACCATCAAGGTTTAACCATCAAAGGAGAAGTTCAATGGTTCTGCCGAAACAGATTTAAAGCAAAATCAAGGATTTCATTTGGCTGTCAAGCTAAGATCGGTGATAGGGTTCAAAGATAACCCAATCCACTTGATTCATAAAAGACTTTCTTAACTCTAAGATAGCCCAGCAGATTACATTAACTCCTACAACACAAAGTCAAAACAGGCATTCAAATACAAGCAACATATTTCAGTACATCAACGTATCAAACAAAGCAATCAGGTCAATCCAAGATATCATGATGTATGCACGTTCTACACGTCCTCACAAATAAAAATAACTGCCAAGTAACCTTGGTCTTACGTGGTTAAGTACGGTGGCACAATATAAATACGTCTCTCCCTATATATATACTAGTCGTTCTTACGTTCAAACTTACGTAACGAGGTTAGCGTACCTGCAGAAAACACAGTATGTATATACTGAACCTTTCATGCCAGCATGTCATGAAAGCGTTCCCATTCATTACTGTTCACTATAGAAACAGCATCTGTACAATTACCGCCGTACAGACAACGTTAACATACGTCGTCGAGACAACGTATTCACGGGGGGTACCGCAAAATGCGGGGATATGAACAGCGATCGCCATATCCTGCGCCGAACCATATACTCCCAATGTAGTCAACCGAGGTTGGTACATTGGCAGCATCTCAAGTAGGCCACTGCTTGAGAAACAGCGTTCGGTTCGCATCACCGACGGGAAGGCCAAGCTCCCTCAGTTGGCTGAGGATCCTTACCTTCTTACCTCATCGTCGAAGGTGTCGTTACAGAATGTAAGGTTGAGTTGTGCATGAATCTAAGTTTTGACAGAAAACTAATGCTGGTAGTTAGGGTTATATATATATAGCCACCTCTATTTCCCTTATAAACATTACCCTAGGACTTTACGTACTAAGCTCAATCCTTAACGAATTCAACGTAGTTTTGCCAAATACTTTGTTGGTCAAACTTTTATACTGAAAGTATTTTTAAGGTAAAATGTATCTCCAGGGTAACCTTATAGCTCTGATACCAGCTGTGGCAGAACCAACCTGAATTATACCGGCTCAAGTACGCGAGTCCACTCCGAGGGCTCCAACGTGCTTCAAACGGTATAATCCCTTGGCCTGTCGGGTAACGTCCCGATAAACCACCGATACACAGGATCAAATAAGGTTACCTCACACGAAGGTGAGTCCAGAGATACAATCACCATCATATTTTACATCACAAGGAATTACATGATAAGAGTTTTCAAAAGTAATACGAAACTTCAAACTTAGAGAAAACAGTACAACTGTTGAAGTTTTGGCTTTTAGCAGCGGAAAACATACGCGATGATTTACAATACGTCGTCAAGACGGATTCCATGCTAAGCCCGGGCACGACATCACTCGAGATCATCAGTATTGGCCGGGGACGGATCCCATTCCTCGGACCAATCTGCTGGAAGAGCACAGGGCCATGACAGGGAAAGAGTAGGGTCCTCAAAGGCTTTACCTGAAAAACATAAAACTAGCAAGGCTGAGTATACTAATACTCAGCAAGGCTTACCCGGGATTGGGTATACTTTAGTCCATAACTAGACTTATGTAGGCTTATAATGGTTCTGGGTTTAATTTCAGCTGAAAAGCAACTAAGAATAGATCCTTATTTTCAACTTTTAGCTTTCAAGTTCTATGTGATTATCCATTCTAGATAAGCACTTATAACTAAGCAAGCAAGGTAGAGTTCTTTATCTCAACCATCAGTATTACTCATCATATAGTTACTCTTGTTACTCTGTGTGATAAAGGGATTAAGCAGTCTCAATCTTCGTGAGAGGCGGACGATTCTGAATCGAATTTAACCTTGCAAGGTAAATCTAACTCACACGCTTGGAACATCCAACGACAGTCCCAAAGCAACCGTTTGCCTTTCATTCCGACTCGTGGATCAGAGCCACCACAAGCGACTGCAGGAACATACGCACACCCAATGTGTGCAGGACATACGTCTGTAGCGCGACTACAAAACCCGTATTCCTGGTTGCCCTTGCAACACGTATTTCCTCAGTCGAACATGAGTAACCAGAAGAAGCAAGACGAGTGGTGGGAGGTATGTCCACTCCTCGGGCCGATTGGCTACTAGGCTTACCGCTTACCATATTTCGCGGCATGTGGTTAGTACTTTCAAATGCTTAACCACCGCTAACACACCCCGCGGCCTTATTCAATTCAACAACTCAGACGGGGTATCACCTCAACCATGATACCGCACAAAACTCCCGTCCGGCATCCTTATAGTGAGAACAGGAATGTAAACATTACAACCCCTATATCGCGCGAGTGACAGGAAATCACCCGACTTCTACCGGTCCTATTTAGCGGAGCATCTATCCGATAAGGACTCGGGAGCATTACATTGGATTCCTAGGATTCATGCATCTAGGGTTTTCACTTCAACTCCTAGACTTAATGCAAGATACAATATAGATAGAGATAGATTGCAGTGTAAATAAAATAGTGGAATATGTCCGGGGCTTGCCTTTACTGGTGAGTCTGAAGTTAGGAATGTTAATATCTCCCGAACTTTGTTTCGGGGCTTCCGATATTCCCTTGGTGACATTTACTTGATCTTCAGAACATCCTCCGTAAACTCCGGGGAGATCTCGCAGGTACCGTTGCCGAACGTAGTCGTATCTACATGTAATGCAACATCACATTCAAGTATGCACTCAAAACTATTTTACTTCACAACAAAGTTGTAATCCAACACTCATATAACACACTATTCACATAACAATCAAAAAGATTTGAACTAAACTTAGACAGAGCTTTAGGAGGAACAACTAATTAGAAACAGCTACTTGTTGAGGGTTACAACAGAGTCGATTGGAAACAACGAGGGTTTAGTCGATGGAAAGGTGCATCGGTTCCTAGATGATTGATGGAAGTGTCGATTACTTTGGCAGAAGAATGATTCCTTAAGTGGTTGTGTCTTACTGAGATGTGCTTAAGTGTTATTCTAGATAACTGGGTGTGATTGAGGATACATGACTGATAGATACAGATAGCCGATCTCTCAGTCGATAAATCGACTGATAGAAATGTGGGGATAAGGAAGGGAAGACTAAGGATCGATCGGCTGTGCTTAACCGATATGGAAAAGCAATCAAAATCGGCTTGGGTCAGCCGATGGCGAGAACCCTAAGATTGTGTGTGTGTCTCTGATACATCGACTCTGTGCAGTTGATGTAGGATAGACAAAAGAATTGTATCGGCAGTAGCCGATACTAGAAAGGTAATAATCTTTTCAGCTAACCAGCCGATGGTAGAAGCATATCACAAGAAATGTATCGGCTGATAGCGGTTACGTAGAAACATAATAGACTCAAAGAAAACTGATGCTAAGTGGCTGGGTTGATAACCTGATACTGAAGCATAGCTGTCGAGATGTTTTGGCTAAGCAGCAGACACACAAGAACTAACGGGGATCCTTATACAACAAGGAACTTAAAGAAACAGCAATCAAGACAAGGGCAAAGGCATGGGTACTCGTGTGGAAAGGTTTACTAATCATCACACAGATCTACCACAAAAATACTTTGCATCACATCGTTTTGGCATACAAGTTGTAATACATACTTTTAGGTAAATTGATTTAACACCTCTAAATTATAAGCTAATACTATCAGACTTATCAACAATGCAAAATGAACAACATTCTATTTACCAATCATATCATTCATTCTTTTACTGGGCAATTATTTATCGAGTATTAAGTAAACCACCTAGTTACATTAAGTAACATGGTCGTTTACGCTAAACATTTAAATTAACTACATTAAGTAGCACGTTTGGTTATCTTACTTAATCACACTAATTACATTCGATAACTTTATTTATTTGACTAGCTAGTTATCTTTAATAACTCTAGGTTATTATTAATTATGGACCTACTTTGATTAATTAGGAATATAGTATTATTATATCAAGTTCTATTTATTCTAGTTGTCCTACACCTGATCATGAGTTGAGAATTTGTGAACATATTACACTACTCAAGAATAACACCTCAAAATATTCTCATAATTTTTCATGAACTAGAGCTATTGTTCCTGAATTTTCTTTGAAAGTAAGCATAACTTCATAATTTAGTGTATAACCTAATATTAAGCCTAATATTTTTACTATGGGTTACGCATGCGAAAAGGAAGTTAGAGTATAAATTTTAGATATAAATATTAATAGAAACATCCTTAATAAAATCTAAGCATTGCATCACATACAACCTAAGTTCCAAAAATCAGCCACAACACATGCACATAACACGAGATACAATTAAAACACTCAATTCCTAGTATTTAATTTAAATCAAAAACTACACATATACAGCTTAAACTTTCTATATAAAAGTAGTCGAGGATAACTTAAGGATTCAAACAAAACTAGTTTGGTATTTTTATGATTTTTCTACAATTTTCTACGAATTTTACAAATTAGCTGCTTTGCACACATGAAATAATAAAAAAAGTTTCATAGAGAGGCTCTCGGTTTCTCACCGGCGGTGGTGGCAGCTTGCAGGTTAGCTTGTCAGGAACAGCGGTGCCGTGGCCGCAGCTCATCTGCCGCCCGCGCCGGGCCTTGGCGACACACGTCATGCGCATACAACTGCTGCTGGTGCGCTCGTTCATGCAAGAGCATGCACGCACGCAGCACACACACACACGTACACCTAACATGCTAACAAAAACGCAACTCACACACACTAACAGACGCACGCACACTGCTAACACTCCCATGTCCAAAATATTGCTAACAAAACAGAGGGGGAAAAAAAGAGCAGGTGGAGGTGTTAGGATGCCGGGGTGCTTGCGGCTGTATGCCCTGCTCTGATTTGCTTTGCTCGGTGAAGAGAAAATCAGAGTCAGGGAGAGAGAAAGAAAAAAAAAAGCTGCGTGGTCTGCTCGGCTTGGCTTGAGCAGGACAAGGAAGAAAAGAAGGGGAAGTAAACAGCACTGGGAGAGGATAAGGCCACGGTGGAGTTAATGGCCATGTGTGGGTGACGCCGCCAGCTCGCTCGGGCTCGCCTGCGTCTCGCGCCTCGCGCCTCTGGTCGCCCGCGCGTCCGCGAGCCACCGCCTGCCCGCCGGCGTCTCGCTTCCCAGCCGAGCTGCCGCTTGCCGCACGCCAACGCATGCCTGCTCGGCCCACCTGCAGAGCGCCCGCACCAGCGCTGCCTCCCGCTCACTCCGCGTCCACGCGCAGCGCCGCGCCGTCCTGGGCCTGCTTGCGCTGGCGCCCCCGCCTGGAAGCTGCTGCCTGTGCTGACTGGTTGGAGGAGAGGAAAAACGGGAGAGAGACAGGGAAAGGTGCGCTGCCAGTAGAAGGAAGAAGAAGTTAAATACAAGAAGAGCAGAGAGAGAGAGCTAAAGGAGATAGGGATGGAGACCAAGGGAACAGCGCGAGCAGTGGATTTTATGGAGACAACAGGAGGCGCCAGAGATAAGGAAACAGAAGAGAAGGATGAACAGATTTCTCCAAGGACTTATACGCAATTTCAGAAAACTGCAGGGACTTGTTTGTAAAGAAAAATTTCCCATCAATCTAAAATCCGAATGAAGAGATGCCCAAAATGAAAGTTGGAGAGTTTTTCAAACTCTACAACATTGCTTTAGGGCTCAAGTTCAAAAACTCAAAATTTATATTTTTACGCGTGAATCTTTGAACAAAAGTCGGATTTGAATTGCTTTTGTCCTAAAGAGCGTAATTTTATAAAATTCAGGACCTAAATGCAAGCATTTATGACACGTCATGATGACGGGATAGATTCGTCATAATGATTGGATAGACATGTCATGATGACTTGCACTTTTTACACTTTAGTCCTGAGTAATTTGAAAGTTACTTTTGTAAATCAAATATTTGCATAAAAGGACTTGTACTTTTATAAAATTACGTAAATATCCTTATTTTTACCATTTTACCCAAAATTTTTACACACTTCAACATACACATTTCAAATAAAACTTTTGGATTACATATTTTTTTACAAGACATAAAGTAAGAAAAATATATTTACATAACCACCTTTCACTTATTTTGAAATTACCCTAATCCAAATACATTTTACAAAAACAACCCTAGGTTTTTCTGTAATTATAAAAATACCCTTTTTATTTGCACTTTTAAATTTTCAAAAGCTTCACACAAACACGCATGAGCTTTATACATATATTTCACACTAACAAAATATTTGCCTAGCATTACAAACACATGAACTGTCACACAACCCGCGGTCCGCGTGTAGTTCAAAAGAAATTACGGATAAGTCCTGTTTCATGCGTTTAGACCCCTAGCCTCTCTGGAAATCTAACCCGCCGTCCAGCCTGAGGTTTCTAACCGGCTAGCCCCTGTGTCTAGGCTTTAATTACGTTTTAGTCCTCGGTTTTTGTCCAGAAGCCCCTGGAAGTCCTGTTTTTCTTACAATTAGGTCCCTGGGTCCTGTTTTAAGCGCAGTTTCCACGTTTTAGCTCCGTTTTAAGCGTTCTTTATGTCCACGCGATCGTGGTAACGCGTAGATTAGTTCTAGGCTAGTTTCATGTGCTGTTCTGTTGTATTGGTGTACTGTTTTCTTATAGTTTGTTCTTGCTATGCATGTGTGTGTGTGGGCTATGTTTGATGATCGTGAGTAGACGCGGAGCCTTTGGAGCAGTACCAGGAGCAGCCGTCTTCCGAGCAGTTCGAGCAGCAGTCGGGAGAGTACGAGGAAGGCAAGTATAGCATGAACCTCCTATCACTTTTAAATACAATTTCATACTGCATTTAAATTCTGTATGCCTATAAGGATTTCCTAGCCACTTTATATCCTATATATATATCCTTTGGGTTGCATTGTGGTTAGTTGTGCTAGGTTGCTGCGCTATAACACACTTGGTCCTTTTTAATTAATTTGATTAATGGTCTTATGCAACTTAATTCTGGAGCCGACCCTCTGTGCTGTGTGCTTGAGTGGTTTGTGCGTCCTTAAAAGATGTTTTTGTTAGAAACATGGTTTAGGGGGCCAGCACGGTGCTTAGTGCTTGGTTGGCCACTCTCCATAAGGACCGGTTCATAGAGCGACAACCTGGGACAACCGCGCTACCACAAGACTGGAATGGGACGGTCTTGACTTATTAATTAGGTCATTTTGGTTCGGGAGTAACTTACCTGCGTGGGCAAGAGGGGTGGTAAGCTTCAATGGTCCCTGCTCCTCCGGCTTGGTCTGTGCTGTGTGTCTTGTACCCCCGGAGGTGGGCCCCATCGTTGCTGATCCAGAATCCTTAGCGGTTACACCTTACCAACGTGATCCTTTGTAACGGTCTCGTAGTGTGCTTGCTAGCCATCTCACCTAAGGAAGTGTGATGAACAACTAGCGTAGCCCACGACTTGTGGGTAAAGTTGTGCAACCTCTCGAGAGTGTAAAACTGATATATCAGCTGTGCTCACAGTCATGAGCGGCCCAGATCCTCCGTCTGATTAGTGGGGTTATCAACCTTTGACGAGGGCGATTCCCCGGGTGGTTTTGGTTTGGATGGTTCTCAGTAGTTCTTATTTAATACTGATTAATTTATTATGCAATTGGGTTTATGGTAATTCATCCACTTGTAGTAATTAGCTTTAATAAAAATTGCCAAGACTAAAAGCTAATGCAGTTGAGTCAGCCAGCCTAGAGCCTCATAGTTTGTGTTATACTTGTTGAGTACTAGTTTGTACTCACACTTGCCTCTCTACTCTTCTGTTCTATTTCGGATATCTTCGACTGCTGCTCAGTGCCCGGCAACGTGGAGGACTACGTCAGTGGCTTCGACGACTTCTAGGCGTTTGTCTCCCAGTCGACGTCCCTGTGGCGCCCAGCTCTTCATGTATCTCTTTTACGCTTCCGCAACTCTTGAACCGATTCTTGATTCGGTTGTAATAAATAATTCATTTATTGATTTATCTACGATTTATATTCATGTTATTCGTGACATGTGTTGTGATATCTTGATAATCTGTTGTATATATGCGTGACTTGATCCTGGCGCATATATGATTGCTCGATTTATGCTCTTATAAATCGGGTGTGACATCGGAGGTCCCCATATCATTTTCCCGTGATGATCAATGGACTAGCTTTTCCGAGCCTGGGAAGTTCCCACTGGTGCTGGATCCCGTGGTCGCAGAGGTCAAGCTTACTCGGGTTCTTATCGATGGTGGGAGCGGACTCAATCTTATCTTCGCCAGTACACTGAAGAAGATGGGTCTGGACCTTAACAACAAGCTCACTCCGAGCAAAGCTCCTTTTTACGGTATTGTCCCTGGCAATGCCGCACATCCGCTTGGAACAGTCGTTCTCCCAGTCACTTTTGGGACGAGGGAGAACTACCGAACCGAGTTCATCAAGTTCGAGGTGGCCAACTTCGAATCTTCCTACCACGCTATACTGGGGAGGCCGGTGCTCGCCAAGTTCATGGCGGTGCCACATTATGTCTACTTGCTTCTCAAGATGCCAGGACGCAGTGGTGTGCTCACGCTCCGAGGCGACTTGAAGAAGTCTTATGATTGCAACCAAGAGGCCATCCAGTACGCATCGACTTCCCGCGTGCTAGATGCTTCCGCTGAAGTACTCGCGGCCGCACAGCAACTCTCTCAAGCCGAGCTAGACATCCCGACGAAGAAGGCGAGCCAATCGGGCGTCAAGATGACGGGCGAGACGGCTCTCAAGACAATCCAGCTCCAAGAAGGCGACTCATCCAAGACAGCCATCATCGGCGCGGGCTTGGGTGACAAATAGGAACTCGCGCTCATCAGTTTCCTGCGGGCTAACTGAGACATATTCGCATGGAAGCCATCGGATATGCCAGGGGTGCCCAAGGAGCTGATCGAGCATAGTCTCAATGTGTACCCACAAGCTGTACCAAAGAAGCAACGACTTCGTCATTTTGCCCCCGATAAACGGGAGGCTATCAAACAGGAAATAGCCAAACTCCTCGCGGCTGGATTCATTAAAGAAGTAATTCACCCAGAGTGGGTAGCTAACCCCATCCTTGTATTAAAAAAGAATAAAGAATGGAGAATGTGTGTCGATTATACCGATCTCAACAAGCATTGCCCAAAGGATCACTTTGGGCTCCATCGCATCGATCAGGTAGTCGACTCGACTGCAGGTTGTGTACTGTTATGTTTCCTTGATTGTTATTCAGGCTACCACCAGATTGCTCTCAAGGAAGAAGACCAGATCAAAACCGCGTTCATCACCCCGTTTGGGACTTATGCCTACAAGACGATGTCTTTCGGGTTGAAAAACGCCGGCGCCACCTATCAGCGGGCAATTCAGATGTGCTTTGCTAATCAGTTACACCAGAACGTGAAGGCCTACGTGGACGACGTGGTCGTGAAAACCCGGAATCCCGAGGGTCTGATCACGGATCTGGAGGAAACTTTTGCCAGCCTAAGGAAGTACCGATGGAAGCTTAATCCGACCAAGTGCGTTTTCGGTGTTCCATCAGGCAAATTGCTCGGGTTCATAGTCAGTAACCGGGGCATCGAGGCCAACCCTGAAAAGATTACCGCCATCACTGATATGGAGGCACCTGCCACGATCAAAGATGTGCAGAAACTTACAGGGTGCATGGCAGCACTCAACAGGTTCATCTCCCGGCTCGGGGAGAGAGGACTACCTTTTTTCAAACTCTTAAAGCGTCAAGACAAGTTTCACTGGACAGAGGAAGCCGAGCGGGCTCTACAGGATCTCAAGCAACACCTACAGTCGCCCCCAATCCTCACAGCACCATTGCCGGGTGAGACCCTTTTACTTTACATTGCGGCAACTACCCACGTTATTAGCAGTGCTATTGTTGTCGAATGCTCCGAGGAAGGCCATGCTTTTGGCGTGCAGCGGCCTGTGTACTTTGTCAGTGAAATACTCTCGGAGTCTAAGGTGCGGTACCCGGCGGTCCAAAAGCTTCTCTATGGCATACTGATCACCTCAAGGAAATTACGCCACTATTTTGAAGAGTACCAGATCACCGTGATCACAGACTACCCATTGGCGGATATCCTACATAACCAAGACACCACAGGTCGTATTTCAAAATGGGTAGTAGAACTGGGGGCTTTGTCGATCGACTTCAAGCCACGCACTGCAATCAAGTCCCAAGCTCTAGTCGACTTCATGGCAGAGTAGAGGGAAAATCAAGTTCCAAATCCAGTTGACAAGCCAGAGCATTGGACCATGTACTTCGATGGTTCTCTCAAGATCGATGGCGGCGGTGCTGGAGTGTTATTCATTTCCCCAAGAGGCGAACAACTCAAGTACGTCCTCCAAATTCTCTGGGAGGTATCCAACAACGAAGCCGAGTATGAAGCCTTGCTTCACGGGCTTCGTTTGGCGATATCACTAGGGATCAAGCGACTACTTGTATACGGCGATTCAGTTTTGGTCGTTTAGCAAGTCAACAAGGAGTGGGACTGCAACAAGGAGACCATGGAAGCCTATGTACAAGAAGTACGCAAGCTAGAAAACAAATTTTCTGGCCTAGAAGTTCATCATGTGCTGCGGGAACACAATGTCGCTGCCGATGCCTTATCTAAGCTGGGATCAACCCGAGCACAAGTCCCAGCAGGGGTATTCATTCAGGAGTTGCAGCACCCGTCCATCAGCCCTTCACCGCAGGTCTCCACCACCATTGGCTCCGTACAGCCAGAACGGGAGGTTATGCTGGTCGGTGAGGACTGGAGAAGACCTTTCATCGACTTCATCCGAGATCTCGTATTACCGGCAGGGATGGACCCCAAGAGCGCTGCTGCCGTCCGCCTCATGCGACGGAGCAAGGGGTTTGCCCTAGTCGAAGACAAACTTTATCGGCGCGGCGCACGATCTAGAGTACTCATGAAGTGCGTCACAACAGAAGATGGTCTGGACATATTGAGGGAGATACACGAGGGCGTGTGCGGTAACCACGCCGCGTCAAAGTCACTGGTCGGCAAAGCATACAGAGCCGGTTTCTGGTGGCCTACCGCCGTGTCCGACGCCGAAGATCTGGTGCGAAGATGTCAGAACTGCCAGTTCTTCGGTAAGCTAACTCATGTCCCGGCCCACACCCTCATTACTATACCGCCTTCCTGGCCGTTCGCTTGCTGGAGCCTCGACATGATTGGGCCCTTCGCAACGGCGCCAGGAGGTTTTACTCATGTTTTGGTGGCTGTCGATAAGTTCACCAAGTGGATCGAGTTCAAGCCAATCGTCAAGCTTACTCCAGACAGGGTGGTCGACTTCATCTCCGACATCTTGCATCGTTTCGGTTTCCCCAACACTATTATCACTGATTTGGATTCAAATTTCACAGCCAACCAATTCTGGTAATTCTGTGAAAACTCATCCATCGAAGTCAAATATGTTTCGGTGGCTCACCCAAGGGCAAATGGGCAAGTCGAGCGGGCAAATGGCTTGATCATTGATGGCCTCAAGAAGAGACTTTACGATGCCAATAGCAAAAAGGGCGGGAAGTGGATTCACGAGTTGCCACATGTCGTCTGGGGGCTCAGGACTCAACCCTCAAAAGCCACAGGGCAGACCCCATTCTTTCTCGTCTACGGCTCCGAGGCGATTCTCCTAGCAGATATCATGTGGAAATGCCCAAGGGTCGAGATGTATAAAGAAGGCGAGGCGGACGAAGCACGACAGCTGGAGTTGGATTCTGTCAAAGAGGCTCGCTGCTCTGCTCTCGTTCAGTCAGCCCGTTACCTACAGGGAATCCGGCGATATCATGATCGCAACATTAAGGAAAGGTCGTTTAGCATTGGCGACCTCGTCCTTCGTCGCGTTCAGGACGAGTCGGGTTTGCACAAGCTTAACTCAAGATGGGAGGGACCGTTCATCGTCAAGAGGGTTACAAGACCAGGATCTTATCGACTTCAGCACCCCGATGGTCAGGATGTACCCAATTCATGGAATATCCAACACCTGCGACGGTTCTACCCCTAAGCAGTTTCGTGTCCAATTTCTGTATGCGTCAAGGGCAAGTTTTATTTTTCTGGGTCGATTTGGCGGCTTTATGCCACACAACCCGAAATGTAAATTCCTGAATACAAATGTGGCGGCTTTGGCCACGTCCAAACTTTCTACAAATCGACTACTTGCTAAGTGGCACATGGGTCGTCGCGATGATAATCGTGTTTTTCCAAACTGGTTCGGCCCGTTCGGCTCGGTTTCTATCTAACTTGTTTAACATGTCCGCATGATTGGCTACTCTTGTGGTGGTTACACCTTAGGGTAGTTTTTCGACTGTTTACCATGGGCATCCTAGTCGTCGCGCCATAGACCGCGCGTTTCGGGCACGAGTGGATCCCTTTTGTCTGGATCTTATCTAGCTCACCCGATGAGCTCACGCGAAGGGCTAAGTCGACTACTCTCTGAGTCGTTGCACTCAGAAGTAGCATGTTCCCACTACAGAGCAGATGGAGCTCCTAAACTTCATAAAAGGCTACAAGAGAACAAAGGTAGTTCCTTATATTACAAAGTCATGTACACTAACGGTTCAACCTTGGACCATGTCTCCCACAATTTTTTCAGCCACCGGCCGGACCTCTAGCAAATACTCACGGAAGTTTTCGTCAGTGCACTCAGCAGCTGCACCCTCCGTGAGTACTTCTAGCCGAGCCTTTGGCCAGAAGGACTTCACAAGGCCTAGGGCATGACCCACGTATGATGTGGCCGCCTCAGTGACAAAATTGAGGATTTTTTGTGGCGCCCCGCGAAGCCGATCAAGTAGTGGTGGCTCATCTTCAGCGCCGTCTTCCTTAGGATCCACCATCTCTACGAGTTCTTGAGCCGCTGTCTTCAAATCATTAAGTTCCTTCTGGCGCTGCTCTTTCTCCTCGCCCAAAGTCTTGATCTGCTGGAGACAGTCGGCGAATTGCTTCTCCGTGTCGGCCACCACCTTCCGCAGACCTTCGACTTCATCTGCACGGCGATACAGCATGTTCTTCAAATCAGTAAGCAATCCCTCTTTATAACTTAAGAGTTGTTTAAGTTCTGCGATGATAAGCAGGTTTCAGACCATGACGTTATCGACTACGGGTACGATTCCGAGAGTCGAATTCAACGTACCTTGATGGGTTTTCCGCAGCTCCTTGAGTCGGCCTTGGAGCTCGATGATGGTCTCCTCGAAGCCGGCTCGCTCCTGCAACAGCTCGTCGATACGCCTGGTGGACTCTTCCAGCTTCATTGAAGTTTTTTGGTTCATGTCCTACATGCTCCCGGGCGTCAGAGACAGCCGACTTAAGCATACAGTTACCAGCGGTTTGGACAAGTTTTACCAGAGCAAACGTGTCGATCGCCTTGATCATTTGGCGTAGGCGGCTCAGATCGTCCCCTGGGAGGTGCACCTCTTGGAGTGTATCAGCGTTCTCTCCTCCAGGGGTTGGCAGCATGGTTGCTTCGCTGGAAGCACCCGCACCCTCCAAAGCTGGTGGCTGTGGGCTCTCTGCGAAGGACAGGTTTTTAACATAGCAACGATTGCGGCAGAAGGCAATGGGATCATTTACCTGCAACATCGACGGGTACGGCAGTGCCGGCCTCGACTTGCTCATTGCCAGGGGCTTCGAGTTCCGCGTGCTGGAGCTCGGGCGGTGGCGAGTCAAGCACGACCACATCTGCCCTCCCTACTGGCTCCGGCGCGCTGGCTTGCCCGGGCGAAGGCTCGGAAGCTGGTGGGGCCAACTCGAGTTCTGGCGTCACCGCAGCGGTCGACCTGCTTAAGACAGCAGCACAACACTTTTACTGTGATTTCATCACATGGCTAACGGCAGGGTCTAGAGCGTCACTTACACTCGGGATCGGGTCATTGTTGGTTTTTTCCACACCAGCTTCAAGGGTTTCTTCACCACTGTACTCGTGGCCGGAGGTGCAGGCGTGCAAATCGATGAGGCTGGCAGCGCCGGCGTGGCGATGGCCGTGGCCCCCACTGCTGGTGGCAGGGCTGCTTCAGTCGAGGGCGCGAGTTGCCTTGAGGCAAAGCCCGCCACGGCAATCGTTACATCATCGGCACGAGACGGTGCCGGGTCCACCCTATCGGCTTCTGTGGGTCTGGCTTCTGGTGCCTCATTCCCGGTGGGGGGCGTTTCGGCTACCCTCTGGCGCTGGGGGCTGGGCAAAGAAGACGACGGACTGCAAAACAGAGTTGTTATCAATATTCAGCGAAACAACTCGACACTTTATAGTTTGACAGATACTTACCCGGCAAGGTCAGCAGTGCTGGCTTTGCGTTTCCGCATCTCCCGGTGCCGCTGGGGAACTAGAGGTGCGTCGTCAGATAACTCCACGGATGTTCTGGAGGAGTTGTTTGCTTGCACCCCCTCCCCAGTTGCCTGGCTGCCCGTGGCCGACTCGCTGCCAGCAATATTTTCCTTCTGTGCTTTAGCTGCAGCGCTGGGCAGCATGTGGTAAGGCCGGGGCAGATCGGGTTGCGGCGGGTAACTTCGATACAATGCCGTTGAATCCTGTGTTAAGACAATCAGTTAGTATTAACTCTTCAAATTGAGGGAGAAGTCGAGAAGTCGAACACTTACCAATGGTGGTCGATTCTGGGCTGTAAATCCCGCTGGAACATACGGGACGGCATCCACATCTAGCAGAATTCGCTTGACGCGATCAAGTGCAGCATCGTCCCCAAGCTCTTCTGCGCACATACGGGATGGGTCTTCAGTACCCATGTACTCGAATCCTAAGGTATGGCGCTGTTGGATGGGTTGAATTCGGCGTTTGAAGAATGATAACATCACAGATGCCCCGGTTACCCCCATCTCTTTGTGTGCGGCAATCAACTCGAGCAGCTCTTTTACTTGGTCCATTTCGGCTTCATTGGGCTCCAATGTCCATTCTCCACGCTGAACAGGGGGCCTGCCGGACCGCACAGGGAGTTGGGGGGCATGGTTCGCAATGTAGAACCATTGCTGTTTCCACCCGGGGACATTGGAAGGAAATTTGTAAGATATGTATTTGTCACTAGCGTGTTGCCTAAGCTGGATACCAGCACCCCCTATTGCAGAAGGATTTTTTGAAGTGGGCTGGGGCTTCACACGGAACAGATAGAGGAAAAGAGCCCAATGGGGTTCAATTCCGAGGAAGGCTTCACAAAAGTGGATGAAAATGGAGATATGGCAGATCGAGTTGGGATTAAGGTGTTGCAGCTCAATCCCATAGAAGTAGAGAAGGCCACGGAAGAATGAACAAGTGGGGAGGGTGAATCCCCGTTTAGAAAAAGAGCAGAAAGAAACGATCTCATCGACGCTTTCCATGGGGAATGGATCGCGAAAAGGAAGGCGCCAATTGATGAGATCTCTCTCCTGAAGCAGACCTCCCAACACCAAATTTGCTAGATTATGGCGAGAACACTTACTAATTGACCATTCGCCGGTTGCCGCTTGCGCTTCTTTCAAGTTCTTCTGGTCAGTTTTCTTCGGCGCCATTTCGAATCCTTTCAGCCACGAGTTGTTCGCACAACGCTCGGGGGCTATGGTGGCGGGATCGAAGATTTTCGACTACGCAGGACAGCGGAAGGGCAAAGGCAGGACAAGCTCTAATTGAGATTTTGTTTTTTCTGGTGGCGGCGTTAGATCTGAAGGCACAGGAAAAAACCCTAACTGACTGTGGGGTTAAATAACCAGCGCTCAGGTAGTGGTTTACTGTGTGAAAGTTGAAGCGTCGCGCAATGGGATTAATTGGACATAGGCGGTTTTTTGGTGGATTTTTTGGGCCGTTACTTGACTAACCATTTTTTCAGGGTTAATTGTCCCGAAAAAAGAGGTTTTTTGAGTTTCGAGTTCAATTTATGCCAATTGCCTCCTCTTAAACTATATTTTATGAAAAGGGAGCATTTTTGCCACGACCTTTGGGATCCTTTTTTCCAAATGATTTGGATTTAAGGCTCGGGGGCTGTGGAACACATGGCATCGATTACTCATTTTTCGAAAGTACTCGAAGGATAAGAAGAAAAGACTCAAGACTAGTTTGACCCTCAGCTTGATTCTTTGATTCAACCTAAGGCTCGGGGGCTACTCCATATGGAGTGCGATTATTCATCGCACCCCATACAAAAGAAAGAATTCGGGGCATGAGCACCTCATACCTTCGTTGCAGGGAGTAGAGTACTCGAAGAGAGATTTCAAGATGGAGCTTCGAAAGAAGTCGAAGATTGCTTCAGAAGTACTCAAAGAGCCTGCAGTACTCAACTACGAAGAGCTCGGGGGCTTGTCAGACCCGGGGCCACTGGGCTGCGTACATCGAGGAGTCCGTATTGGGCTAAGGGGATAGGACGTGTCCTATACCTTATTTATGTTGTATTCTACCCGCATGCGGAGTAGGACTAGTCGATATAGAAGGAAACTACTCGAGTTGTACTTGAGTACGATTCCTAAGCTAGTATTGGACTAGGATTCATGTAACCCTGTCCCCCCGGATATATAAGGGCGGGCAGGGACCCCCTCAAAACATAAGATCACCCGATCAACATCAAGGCAATACAAACCATCATACAGGACGTAGGGCATTACGCATATTGCGGCCTGAACCTGTCTAAATCTTGTGTTGTCCACACCTTCGAGTTCCTGATCTCGGCGCATCCTGAAGCGTCCCCTCATCCGAGGTGACTTAAATGTGATATAAAAATCAGTCCCAGGAGGCTGATACACATTTATTACATCAGATGGTACATTACCGTACAAACCTCCGTGGAGGCGGGCACTCGATACAAACGATAACTAGTAATAAAACAGCTATGGTAATACACCAAAGCATGACCCACATGGGATCCAGCTCGGGCTCAGAGTAACATGCTAGCATAAGCATCTTGCGGAGGGCCAACACCACAGGCAAAGTTGGGCGCGGACACAACCCCTATTCGACGTCTTCGATCACGTAGTCCGGGTCTTCCTCTGAGAAAACCACAAATATATATAGGGTGAGTACAAGGGTACTCAACAAGTCCAACCACACCCGCGGAGGGGGAGATAACAGAGATCATGCACGGTTATATCAAGGGTGGGGTTAGGGTTTATTTACGATAAAGCAAGGTTTTACACATGCAAGGGTTCTTTTAACAAAAGCACTTTCTCAAAACATTTTTATAGTAATCGAATCATAAGTAGAGTTGATCCTACACAAAGGATCCAAGTTTTAGTGCCACCGGACTCCACGTCCACAGTAGCTTACTGCACAACTGCAGAGTACTTTCAAAACAACTCACGCCACAAAACCAATCATCCCGAAACATCTATTGAAGTGACCATGCTGTAACGCATCCAATACCGTGGACACGGCTATTCGAATAGATTTTTACACTCTGCAGAGGTGGTACACTTTACCCACAAGTAGGGTACCACACTACGAACACCTTAATGTCGCGGCGGATCCTAACAAAGCCATTACCCACCTTAGCTGAAATCTAACTAGCCAACACGGAAGCTACCATGGGGTTAATGACCTATCAACAAGGTCATAACCAGGACATAACTCACACAGATCGTATTCCTTTTTCATGGTCTCCCGTTGCTCACCCACTCTCCTTTTGGCTAGCAGAACAACTAGTGGGGTTTATGCTAAGCCGTTGCCCACACAACGGTCGAGTGGTTGTACGATAAACGGGTTAGGCAAGATGACACCTCAGTTCATCCTTATATTAACCAGACGGACATCTCCCGACCATGCTCAACCACAAAGGTACAAGCACGCTAGAGGCATTTCACACAGAAAACGCCGTCCATCTCGTCAGACTATGTCTTTATTTTATTTTTCTCAAACTCCCATTTTATTTTTTGAACACTCGTACTCTTATTTTTAGTAAGGCTCCTGTGATTGTAATAAAAAGGTAACAGGTAATAAGCATCTCTAGCGGTAGTTATCGTCTAATAGAGAAAATCCTAGGTCATCAAGGAATGGTCATAACAATCAAGAGGTGGCTATCCAACCATGTCTTGCAATAAAGTGATGCGTTTTATAAAACAGGCCAATAGGTTGTATTTATAAAACTGGGGTAAATATGCATCAAAGGATGGGATTGGACTTGCCATTCACAAAGCCTTCCGGGAAGTCCTGATCGAGGTACTGTCCTTCAGGTTCGGGCTCACGGCACTGGTTCTCGGACTCTTGCTCGCAGTACTGCTTGTCGACGGGTTCTCCCTCGGTCACCTCGTGATCTATGACGCCCACAAACAAACATTCAATAAAAAGAAATAAAGGTTTTATCTACAAGCCCGAATCGGAAATAACTTAAGAAACAATGGTAGAAAGAATATTTTTGGGGGATTTCTCGATGGCATGGCCGGCATTATGTTAGAAATGGCATGGTAAATTTTCGGGGCAAACGGAAGGTTTTTGGCGCATGAAATGATAGGCCGAACGGGGTTTTAGGGAAGGGATAAGGGTCCAAGGACCTATTTGTAATTACTGTTGGGAGGGGAGGGCTTGATTAGAATTTCTGGAAATACCTAGGGTACCCTAGAAAAAGGTCGGGGTTTATCCGTAATTATTTTGTATAGGAGGGGGTTCACTTCCTAAATAGAATGGGCAGGGGGGGTTTATTTGGAAAAAGGGGTTAAGGGGATGTGGGGCTCTTAAGGGGATAATCAGAAGGGCAGGGGGCTGAGGGCAATTTTTCCCTTCTTCCTCCTCCCGTTACCAGGAACAGAGGAGGGGGATAGGGGCCGGCGGCGCCATTGATTCCGGCAGCTCCGGGGCATGGCGGCGGCCGGGGGTGTAATATCCAGGTAGTAGATAGTTAAATGTTAAGTTTGGATATAATATATGTAAGCAGAATATAGTATATACAACCTGTACAACGCAGTAAGGGTATATTTGTAAATTATGAATTTTATATGCAAGTGTGTGAAAATGTGCATAAGTGTAAAAATTTCAGTTGGCTATCCAAAAGAAAAAGAGCAAAAGATAAGTAAACACTAAGGGAAATAGGCTTAATATGAGATTAAGGACCTTTATGTAATTATTATAAACATATCAGGATTTACATGTGAAATGGTAAAAGATAAAAGTAAAACTCAGTTTTACCTAAGGACTAAAGTGTAAAAAGAGCTAGTCATGATTACTGCAGAAAGAATTACAAAAAGGACCCCAAACATTAGGGCATTTTGTTTTAATTAACACATAAAGGTTAAAATTTGAATTGTGTTCAAATTCTCCAAATAAAACTGTAACCTTTAAGATTTCAAACCCAAGCCTTAAAGCAAAGATGTAGAGTTTGAAAAACTCTACAACTTTCATGTTGAGCACTTTTCCATTTGACCTTTGTAGCAGTAGGAAAATTTTAGATTACAGAGGAGTCCCTGGAAATTTCAAAAATTTCAAATCAGTCCGGCTGACACCTGCTGCTTCTTCTTCCTCTGCCTGCGCTGCTTTTCCTCTGCTCTGCTCCTGCTGCCGCCGCCCACCGCCGGCGCAGCCTCCCGAGCGCCACATCTAGCTACATTTCTCTCCCACGCGTCGCCCTCTACCTTTCCCACCTCGGCTCCTCTTTTTCCCTGCCCTCTTCCGCGCTTGACACGCACACGCCGCCGCCGTGCGGTCGCCACCGAGCTGCCGCCGTGGCCAGCTCCACACCGAGCGCCCAACTCCTATGTTGCGCGCGCATCAGCACCCCTGGGAGCTCCTCGACCTATTCTAGCCATCCACTCGCCAGCTCCTCGCCCCTAGCCCCCGGAACGCCGTCGCCATTACCTCTGTGACACCGGCGAGCTCGGCGCCACCGCGGGCCCGCTCCTGCAACCCTTCTCCGCCCGAACCACCACTCCGAGAAGCTGCCCCTTAGTCCCCTGAAGCTATTGGACCAAACCCGGGCCGCCCTACTTGCCCGGAGCGCCGCCGTCGAGCTTTGCCCCGCCGCCGGCCATCTGTTCTCCGCGGGCAAACTTCTACACGCCCCTAGAAGCCAAATTGAACCCCTCCCGAGGTAGCCCCCGATCCCCTCTCGCTAATCCCCCTCTTCTTCCCCACCATTGCGACCCGAGCATCCCGGATTTGGCCGGTCAAATGCCGCCGCCCCTCTTTGACTGCGGCCAGGGACTCCAATGGAGAAGACAGTAAAGTTCCAGGGGGTTTTATGCTAAAGCTAAGGGCTGTTTTGTAAATCTTACTTGAGATCTTTGCTGTGAACTTTGAAAATGCATAGAAAACAGTAGAAAAATCAGAAAAATGTGAAATTGGTTGGGTTAGAAACCTTATAATAAGCTCTGTAACTTTTATTTTATCACCATGCCATGAAAGTACATAGTTTGTTCTGTATTTTAAATGCTAGTAAAAGGATGCATTAATTAAATCTTGTGATCCTTTGCCCTGTTGCTGTTAGTTTTTGGAGCATGTATTGTAGGTAATGTAAGTAGCTCTATGTAAATTTTTGAGGTCTAGGTCAGCTCTATAGCTAAAGTAATTGGTTACTTTTGTTATAAGTTAGTAAAAGCTTGGTAATTTAATTTCAGAAGTATCTATGCATATTTAGGGATGAAATTTTTACTATAGTCTGGTCTTTATGAGTGTGATATAACATAAAAATTTGAGAAGCAGAAACTTAATATAACTTAAGTTATAAGTTTTAAACTTAGATTGCAAGATAAGTCATAAATAATCATTGGAATGCATGAAAATTTATGGAACTTTTCTAGAATACTAGAATTAAGTAGTTTATGATGTTCTTAAATTGTGAACCCTAATTGTTGTATAAAAACCCTAGTTTTAGTATAAAATTCCAATTATAATTATATCTTAAAATTTTAATGTTAACCTTAATTAGTTTTGTGGCTTAGAACCTTTAGAGTAAAATTACAATAAAACCCACCCATGATAATTTTCATAAATATTAATTATTTATCTTAATTTAATATTTGGTTAATTAATTCAAGTTACCCATAATTAAGTAATAACCTAAAGTTAATTACAAAGTTTAACAATAAGATAAATAGGAATTACTAAGTATGTGTAATGTACTTAGGGTAATCAGATACACTACCTAATAAAAATTAAATTGGATGTTTAGTGTAACCCACCCCGGCTGCCTAACGAGACTAATTAGCTTAATTAGTACTCGATAAATGACTGCCCAGTACGGGGTAGTAAGATTGTCATCGTAATGTAATTTTCTTTAAGTTAGATTGCAACTTTATTGTGAGTTAAATATAAAATAAATGTATTCCATGATTTATAACTCTGCATCTCATATAGACTCGACCACGCTCGCTGACGGGAATTATCAACTGATCCCGGAACAAGAAGAAGTTTATTCGGAAGACCCCGGGACTCTTGTTACAGATTTCTCTGAAGCCCCGAACCAAGGTTCGGAAGAAAATATTTTGACTAACCCCAACCCCACCAGCGAAGGCAAGCCCCGGACATAACCCCTATCTTATTACACTGCAACTTATATTACTTATATTTATATCTCTTTATGCATTAGGTTCTTAGGAATTGTTTGGAAACTTAGTTGCATTACTCTAGGAACCAATGTAATGAACACTAGAACTAGAGTCCGATTAGCTGCTTTGCTTATAAGACCGGTAGAAGTCGAGTGATTTCCTGTCACTCGCGCGATATAGGCATTGTAATGTTTACATTCCTGTTGTCACTATAAGGATGCCGGACGGGAGTTTTATGAGGTATCATGGTCAAGATGATACCCCGTCTGTGTTGATGAATTTGTTAAGGTCGCAGTGTGTGGTAGCGGTGGCTAAGCGTTTGAAAGTACTAGCCACATGCCGTGAAATATGGTAAGCGGTAAGCCTAGTAACCAATCGGCCCGAGGAGTGGACATACCCCCCCACCACATGTATTTGCTTCTTTTGGTTACTTTGTTCGACGTGTAGGCATATGTGTTGCTGGGCAACCAGGAGTACGGGTTTTGTAGTCGCGCTACAGACGTACGTCCTGCACTTTTGTAGTGCGTATGACCTGCAGTCGCTTGTGGTGGCACTGATCCACGAGTCGGAATGAAAGGCAAACGGTTGCTTCGGAACGACCCTGTGGCGTTCCAAGCGTGTGTGTTAGGTTTACCTTGCAAGGGTTGAATCTCGATTCAGAATCGTCCGCCTCTCACGATGTATGAGACTGCTTATCCCCTTTATCACATAGAGTAACAAGAGCAATTATGTGATTATTAAAGCTGATGTTTGAGTAAAGATTCTACCATGGTTGGATAGCTATAGGTGCTTACCTAGAATGGTTAAACAACTAGAACCTGAAAGCTAAAAATTGAAAATAAGGATCTACTCTTTGTTGCTTTTCAGCTGAAAACCCTACCCAAAGCTAAAAGCCATCATGAGTCTAGTTATGGGCTAAGATATACCCAATTCCGGGTAAGTCTTGCTGAGTATTAGTATACTCAGCCTTGCTTTGTTGATTTAATCCAGGTAACCCTTCTGAGGAGCCCGCATTCATTACACCATGGCCTTACCCTTTGCCTGATGGTTGGTCCGTGGAATGGGATCCGTCCCCGGCCAACACAGACTCCGCCGAGTGATATTATGCCAGGGCTAGCATAATATCTATAATGACGTCGTGTATATTAACTACGCTTTTCGAACTCCACTGCTTTAACCAGAAACTTGAACTTGTGTTGTAATAAACTCTCCTCAGTAAGAACAAATGTTATTTTGTATATTTTTGTAATATAACTGCCTGTGGTGTAAATTATTTTGGCATTGTATCTCTGGACTCACCTTCGTGTGAGGTACCTTGTTGGATCCTGCGTTCGGTGGTTTATCGGGACGTTACCCGACAGACCAATAGTATTATACTGTTTGAAGTACGAGTTAGCCCTCCAGGGAGGACTAGCGTACTTGAGCCAGTATAATTCAGGTTGGTTCTGCCACAGCTGGTATCAGAGCTAACAAGTGTACCCTGGAGATATAATTAGCCTTAAAAAGTAATTTTTAGTATAAAATTTTATCAATCAAGTATTTGCGAACTACGTTGGTTCGTTAAGGATTATGTATAGTACGTAAGCCCTAGGGTAATATTAATACTATTATGGGAATTAAAGGTGGATGTAATATATATATGACTCTGACTTCCAGCATTACTTTTCTGTTGAAACTTAAATTTATGCACAACCCAACCTTACTTTCTGTAACGACATCTTCGATCGGGAGGTAAGAAGGTAAGAATCCTCAGCCAACTGAGGGAGCTTGGCCTTCCCGTCGGTGATGCGAACCGAACGCTGTTTCTCAAGCAGTGGCCTACTTGAGATGCTGCCAATGTACCAATCTCGGTTGACTACATTGGGAGTATATGGTTCGGCGCAGGGTATGGCGATCGCTGTTCATACCCCCGCATTTTGCGGTACCCCCGTGAATACGTTATTCAATAACGTATGTTAACGTTGTCTGTACGGCGGTAATTGTACAGATGCTGTTTCTATAGTGAACAGTAATGAATGGGGACGCTTTCATGATATGCTGGCATGAAAGGTTCGTTGGATATATATATGTATTGTGGTTTTCTGCAGGTACACTAACCACGATTCCGAAACTAGGACGAATAGGACTTATTGACTAGTTAATAGTGAGAGACGTATTTATATTGTGCCACCGTAACTAACCACGTAAGACCAAGATTACTTGGCAGTTATTTTTGGTTGAGAGGACGATTAGTGCGTGCATGCATAATCCACTAATCAACCAAAATGAATGTTTAATGCTTCCTAAGAAATGGGCAACATGTTGGTTTTTCTTAGTTTGGGTAAGTAAGAATCTTAGTTGGGTATCTTAGGCATCCATCTGATTTCCAGCCTTTGCTGTTATCAGAATCAGCTATCTTAATCCAATTTTACCTTGTAAATTTTCTCACCAGGGTAAAAATATCTTACCATTTGCATTGTTGTCGCAGATGGCTGCTCCTGCTAATACCTTTTGGGATCAGGAGGGGCACTTTCACACCAATGGTTTACATTGGGAAGGGTTTCCTCGTCTTTTATGGGAATCCTTGAGTATGTTTCATTATACAGAGCCTCCTCTGTATGATGGGATGGAGTATCGGGAAGAAGGAGTTCCCCGCTGCAGAGTTAAGATGATAATTCCTCAACACCCTTTCCGCTCCTTATGGCCTCCCATAGAAGTAGAAGTGGTTGGATATCGTCTAGTGGATACTCTTGAAACTGCTGGTTTAGAAGGTATCAAACTCTTCTGCAATCAACATCCGATTGAAGTTGCTGCATATCCTATTGGGTTATTTCCTACCATAGACCCGGGTAATTCGGACTGGGATTTTCGGACAGACCATCATGGTCATCTGCTAGGAGATCTGGCTGAAGAAACCGTCCGTATGGTTACCAGGTTCATGGATGTGCAATATCATTATCAAATGCTACTGCGTCATGGGGTGAGTCAGATAACTGGTGTGGCTCAAAGCCACTATCGGAACGCTGACCATCAAGTAACCCAAATAGAAGAATTACAAGCTTTGGTGACTCAGAAGGATGAAATTATTGCAGCAAGAGAGGAGACAATCCTCCATCGTGAAGATCAGATCAATGAGAGTGATCATATTATCACCCAGCGTGACACTGTTATTGAGTTTCTACAGGCACAAATTCATGATCTGATACTTGTGGCTGATGATGCCCAAGCTCACATTGAGGAATTGCAGCAGCAACCGATATTTCCCGCTATACCCATAGTACCTGAAGAAGAAGAAGAAGACCCCGAGGAGATTGAGGGTATCTCTGAGATTGATTCTGAGCATGGGGATCCTGTTCTTAGTCCCCATCATTCTCTTTCTGGCAGTCAGTCTTCTGTAGGAAATTTCGACGATTTTTAGTAAAATCGTCAACTTTCGAAATGTAATCTAAGGGAATGTAATAGTTTAAGTAGTCAAACTTCACGTCATTTGATGTAACATAGATGGCCTATGTAGTAAACTTTCGACATGCGATATGAGAACTATCTGAGTTAGCAATGTAATATAATTTCCGGTTTCATCATCTTGTTCATTATCTTTAAATTTTGAGATGAGATGATTTGCGGAATATATGCATTGATTATGTCTTCTGAAATTGGGAGTAAGGATATAAGGTTAATAATGGACATCTCCTTTATTTCAGATGGTTGGAGCTACACGAGGAACCCCGGAGGGTTTTAGGGCTGATCAAGCCAGTGGTTCTCAGCAACCACCACCACCTCCTCCCAACCTTGCCGAAGTCATGGCTCGGCAAACGGAATTACTTAATATGTTGGTTCAAGCCCAACTGAATCAGCAGCAACAATTCCGAGGAGGCCGGGATGATCGTAATCCTCCTGTGGCTAGCTACCAGGATTTCCTCAGTACTCAACCGCCTTTCTTCAGTAAGGCCGAGGAACCATTGGATGCCGATGCCTGGCTCCATATTATTGAGTCAAAGTTCGCTCTACTGACCATACCATGTGCGGATTCTAGCAAAGCTTCCTTTGCTGCTCAACAACTTCGTGGTGCTGCTAGAATCTGGTGGGACAATTTTTATGCCATGCAACCTGCAGGGCATGTCATCACATGGGATGAATTCCGGGTCGCTTTCAGAGCGCACTATATTCCCGCAGGATTGTTGGAGCGAAAGCTTAATGAGTTTCTGGCTCTTACACAAGGTGCCAACACAGTTCTGCAATACGCACAGAATTTCAATCATCTGTGCCAGTATGCGGGGTATCATGCAGATAATGATACCAAGAAGCAAGACCGTTTTCGTCGGGGCCTGAACACCAAACTCAAGGAACGCCTGAACCTTGTGAAGGCAAATACTTTCAGTGAGTTGGTCAATATGGCCTTAAATCAAGAAGACTGCATTGTGGCGCATTCTGCCGAGAAGAAGCGGAAGAACCCTACTGGACCCTCGAGTGCTCAATCACCGAGGTATCGGGTTGTTCCTAATACGCCGCCTAGAGCACCACAACGTAATGCCCCTACGGGAAGATTGGTTTTTAGGCCGCCTCAGCAGCAAGGAAGGTTTAGACCTCCTGTGCTCCCGCAACAAGCACAACAATCTGGCCAACGGCCAAATATTCCGCAAGTACCACAAAAAGGCAACAACTATCGCTGCTACAATTGCGGAAGTGCGGATCATCTCATCCGAGATTGCCCGCGGCCTAAGAAATCCAATCAAGGGCAGAGCTCCACCCAGGGAAACCAGAATAAGGGCAAGAAGCCGGTGATGCAAGTTCGTCAAGGACGGGTTAACTTCACCACTCTTGCAGAACTTCCAGATGGAGCTCCTGTCATGTCGGGTACATTTTCTATTCACCACCAACCAGTTGTTACTTTATTTGACTCTGGGGCAACACATAGTTTTATTAGTAACAACTGTGGAACCCGACTAGGACTTGAAACTTGTCCTATCCAAGGGTCATATATGATCACTACCCCTGGAGGAAATACTACTTCCAACCGAATAAGTAGATATGTGCCGATTCAGTTTGGTAGTATAGAAATAAAAACTCATTTGGTGTTAATAAGTTTGGAGGGTATCGATATTATACTTGGGACAGACTGGATGACTCAACATCAAGTCCGGTTAGATATCTGTTCCCGGGTGGTTGAAATCAATTCACCATACTATGGGAGTACCACTCTTTATCTGCCTCAGCCAGAGTATCTGCACCCCTGCACTTATGCTATCACAGATATCAAAGTCAAGGATATTCCGGTAGTATGTGAATACCCCGATGTCTTTCCAGACGATTTGCCTGGAATGCCACCAGATAGAGACATCGAGTTCATTATTGAACTTCAACCTGGCACTGCTCCAATTTCAAAAAGGGCGTATCGTATGCCTCCAAACGAATTGGCAGAACTGAAAATTCAGTTGCAAGATCTTCTGGATAAAGGTTATATTCGCCCCAGTGCTTCACCTTGGGGTTGTTCTGCTCTCTTTGTCAAGAAGAAAGACGATAGCCTGAGATTATGTGTCGACTACCGTCCACTCAATGCGGTTACCATCAAAAATAAGTATCCTCTTCCCCGCATTGATATTTTGTTTGATCAACTAGCTGGAGCAAAGGTCTTTTCTAAAATCGACTTACGCTCTGGTTATCATCAAATCAAGATCAGGCCTAGCGACATTCCAAAAACGGCCTTCTCAACCAGATATGGGCTTTATGAATATCTGGTTATGTCGTTTGGACTCACCAATGCACCGGCATATTTCATGTATCTCATGAATTCCGTATTTATGCCGGAGCTCGATAAATTCGTCGTGGTCTTCATCGATGATATTCTGATCTACTCCAGAACCAAAGAAGACCATGCTAACCATTTGCGTGTCGTTCTTCAACGATTACGGGATCATCGCCTCTATGCCAAATTTTCAAAATGTGAATTCTGGCTGGATAGTGTGAAATTTTTGGGACATACTATCTCCAGTCAAGGCATATCAGTTGATCCAACCAAAGTTCAAGAAGTTATGGACTGGAATCCTCCCACTTCAGTCCATCAAATACGAAGTTTCCTTGGATTGGCAGGATACTATCGCCGATTCATTCCAGACTTCTCCAAGATAGCTAAACCCATGACTGAGCTACTCAAGAAAGAAGTTAAGTTCCGTTGGGACGAGAAGTGTGAGGAAGCATTTCACACTTTGAGAAAACTTCTGACGACTGCTCCAGTACTAGCTCAGCCAGATAATAACCAGCCTTTTGATGTCTACTGCGACGCTTCTGGAATTGGCCTTGGTTGTGTTCTTATGCAAAACAACCGGGTTATTGCTTATGCATCCCGAGCACTCCGGACTCATGAGCAAAATTATCCAACACATGATCTTGAATTGGCAGCAGTTATACATGCTCTCAAGATCTGGAGACATCATCTTATGGGCGCTAAGTGTAACATTTACACTGACCATAAGAGCCTCAAGTATATTTTCACTCAGGCTGATTTAAATATGAGGCAAAGGCGTTGGTTGGAGTTAATCAAGGATTATGACCTTGAGGTACATTATCATCCGTGCAAAGCTAATGTGGTTGCGGATGCACTTAGCCGCAAGTCACATTGTTATTGTTTAACCATGTCCACTTTTAATGACACTCTTTGCCATCAAATGCGGAGAGATTATTCCCCAAGATAGTTTAAATTTGATCTCCGTTGAGTCTACTTTGCGGGATAAGATCGTCATGTCGCAACTACATGATGAGGGTGTCAAAATTATTAAATCCAAGCTATCCCAGGGAGAAGCTAAGTATCGGTGTTTTCACACTGATCGTCAAGGAGTCCTATGGTTCAACGATCGACTTGTTGTACCTAAGGATCATCAGCTTCGTAAGCAAATCCTCGACGAAGCACATTTGTCCAAATTCTCTATTCATCCTGGTAGCACCAAGATGTATCACGATCTTCGGCAACATTTTTGGTGGACCAGAATGAAGAGAGAAATTGCCAAATATGTGTCTGAGTGCGATACATGCCAGAGAGTCAAAGCCAGTCATCTCAAGGCTTCTGGTACACTTCAGCCGTTACCCATACCGTCATGGAAATGGGAAGACATTAGTATGGATTTCATTGTCGGTCTTCCCAACACATCTCAAAAACATGACTCCATATGGGTAATCATCGATAGACTCACAAAAAATAGCTCATTTTCTTCCGGTGCATACCACTTACTCTGCTAAGAAGTATGCCGAAGTCTATCTGGAACAAATCGTTCGATTGCATGGGGTTCCGAAAACTATCATATCTGATCGTGGGCCCCAATTTATCGCACGATTCTGGGAGCAATTGCAATCAGCTCTAGGGACTAAATTAATTCGAAGCTCTGCATATCACCCTCAGACTGATGGGCAAACTGAGCGCGTTAACCAAATTCTTGAAGACATGCTTCGAGCTTGTATTATGCATTATGGTACAAGTTGGGACAAGTGTCTTGGTCTAGCTGAATTTGCCTACAACAACAGTTACCAAGCTAGTCTTCAAATGGCTCCTTTTGAAGCGTTATATGGTCGTAGATGCCGAACTCCTTTGAGTTGGTCAGAGACCGGTGAACGCAAAGTCTTCGGACCAGACCTAGTTGTTGAAGCCGAAGACAAGGTTAAGGTTATTCAATCTAATCTTAAAACCGCTCAGTCCAGACAAAAGAGCTATGCAGATAAGAGGAGGAAACCTCTACAATTCCAGATAGGAGATTTTGTCTATCTCCGAGTATCACCTACCAAAGGTGTCCAACGTTTCGGCATAAAAGGAAAGTTAGCACCTCGGTATGTCGGACCCTTTGAAATTCTTGATGATTGTGGCCCAGTGGCTTACAAACTTCGTCTTCCATCTCAATGGGCAGCTATTCACGATGTCTTTCACATCTCTCAACTTAAGAAGTGTGTCAAAGTACCCACAGAAATTGTTGAGACAATACCCTTGAGATAAAACCTGATTTGTCGTACATCGAGCAACCTCTTCGGAATTCTGGATACTAAGGAAAGATTCACCAGAAGAAGGGCAGTTAAGATGTACAAGATCTTATGGGATCATCACACCGAAGAAGAAGCGACTTGGGAAACTGAGTCTTATCTTCAACGGAATTTTCCAGATTTCCTACAAGCCAATCTCCAAATCTAAATTATCCATTTCTGCTCAGCTTCGGAATCTCGGGACGAGATTCTTTTAAGGAGGGAAGGCTGTAATATCCAGGTAGTAGATAGTTAAATGTTAAGTTTGGATATAATATATGTAAGCAGAATATAGTATATACAACCTGTACAACGCAGTAAGGGTATATTTGTAAATTATGAATTTTATATGCAAGTGTGTGAAAATGTGCATAAGAGCAAAAGATAAGTAAACACTAAGGGAAATAGGCTTAATATGAGATTAAGGACCTTTATGTAATTATTATAAACATATCAGGATTTACATGTGAAATGGTAAAAGATAAAAGTAAAACTCAGTTTTACCTAAGGACTAAAGTGTAAAAAGAGCTAGTCATGATTACTGCAGAAAGAATTACAAAAAGGACCCCAAACATTAGGGCATTTTGTTTTAATTAACACATAAAGGTTAAAATTTGAATTGTGTTCAAATTCTCCAAATAAAACTGTAACCTTTAAGATTTCAAACCCAAGCCTTAAAGCAAAGATGTAGAGTTTGAAAAACTCTACAACTTTCATGTTGAGCACTTTTCCATTTGACCTTTGTAGCAGTAGGAAAATTTTAGATTACAGAGGAGTCCCTGGAAATTTCAAAAATTTCAAATCAGTCCGGCTGACACCTGCTGCTTCTTCTTCCTCTGCCTGCGCTGCTTTTCCTCTGCTCTGCTCCTGCTGCCGCCGCCCACCGCCGGCGCAGCCTCCCGAGCGCCACATCCAGCTACATTTCTCTCCCACGCGTCGCCCTCTACCTTTCCCACCTCGGCTCCTCTTTTTCCCTGCCCTCTTCCGCGCTTGACACGCACACGCCGCCGCCGTGCGGTCGCCACCGAGCTGCCGCCGTGGCCAGCTCCACACCGAGCGCCCAACTCCTATGTTGCGCGCGCATCAGCACCCCTGGGAGCTCCTCGACCTATTCTAGCCATCCACTCGCCAGCTCCTCGCCCCTAGCCCCCGGAACGCCGTCGCCATTACCTCTGTGACACCGGCGAGCTCGGCGCCACCGCGGGCCCGCTCCTGCAACCCTTCTCCGCCCGAACCACCACTCCGAGAAGCTGCCCCTTAGTCCCCTGAAGCTATTGGACCAAACCCGGGCCGCCCTACTTGCCGGAGCGCCGCCGTCGAGCTTTGCCCCGCCGCCGGCCATCTGTTCTCGCGGGCAAACTTCTACACGCCCCTAGAAGCCAAATTGAACCCCTCCCGAGGTAGCCCCCGATCCCCTCTCGCTAATCCCCTCTTCTTCCCCACCATTGCGACCCGAGCATCCCCGGATTTGGCCGGTCAAATGCCGCCGCCCCTCTTTGACTGCGGCCAGGGACTCCAATGGAGAAGACAGTAAAGTTCCAGGGGGTTTTATGCTAAAGCTAAGGGCTGTTTTGTAAATCTTACTTGAGATCTTTGCTGTGAACTTTGGAAATGCATAGAAAACAGTAGAAAATCAGAAAAATGTGAAATTGGTTGGGTTAGAAACTTATAATAAGCTCTGTAACTTTTATTTTATCACCATGCCATGAAAGTACATAGTTTGTTCTGTATTTTAAATGCTAGTAAAAGGATGCATTAATTAAATCTTGTGATCCTTTGCCCTGTTGCTGTTAGTTTTTGGAGCATGTATTGTAGGTAATGTAAGTAGCTCTATGTAAATTTTTTGAGGTCTAGGTCAGCTCTATAGCTTAAAGTAATTGGTTACTTTTGTTATAAGTTAGTAAAAGCTTGGTAATTTAATTTCAGAAGTATCTATGCATATTTAGGGATGAAATTTTTACTATAGTCTGGTCTTTATGAGTGTGATATAACATAAAAATTGAGAAGCAGAAACTTAATATAACTTAAGTTATAAGTTTTAAACTTAGATTGCAAGATAAGTCATAAATAATCATTGGAATGCATGAAAATTTATGGAACTTTTCTAGAATACTAGAATTAAGTAGTTTATGATGTTCTTAAATTGTGAACCCTAATTGTTGTATAAAAACCCTAGTTTTAGTATAAAATTCCAATTATAATTATATCTTAAAATTTTAATGTTAACCTTAATTAGTTTTGTGGCTTAGAACCTTTAGAGTAAAATTACAATAAAACCCACCCATGATAATTTTCATAAATATTAATTATTTATCTTAATTTAATATTTGGTTAATTAATTCAAGTTACCCATAATTAAGTAATAACCTAAAGTTAATTACAAAGTTTAACAATAAGATAAATAGGAATTACTAAGTATGTGTAATGTACTTAGGGTAATCAGATACACTACCTAATAAAAATTAAATTGGATGTTTAGGGTAACCCACCCCGGCTGCCTAACGAGACTAATTAGCTTAATTAGTACTCGATAAATGACTGCCCAGTACGGGGTAGTAAGATTGTCATCGTAATGTAATTTTCTTTAAGTTAGATTGCAACTTTATTGTGAGTTAAATATAAAATAAATGTATTCCATGATTTATAACTCTGCATCTCATATAGACTCGACCACGCTCGCTGACGGGAATTATCAACTGATCCCGGAACAAGAAGAAGTTTATTCGGAAGACCCCGGGACTCTTGTTACAGATTTCTCTGAAGCCCCGAACCAAGGTTCGGAAGAAAAATATTTTGACTAACCCCAACCCCACCAGCGAAGGCAAGCCCCGGACATAACCCCTATCTTATTACAC